>NW_027495633.1:0-229044 GCF_021521415.1 Bidens hawaiensis
CCTGACGAATGCTTCAACCATGTCTTTTACGTCTATGCATTCTTCAGTGTTGTGGCCTTTTGTCTTGTGAGTCACAGTATTTGCTCCGATCAGCATCGTGACGATATCGGATTATTGGAGGCTTTGGCCACGGGAGCTCTTCAGTGGCGAATATCTCAGTGACGCTTTTGGTGAGTGGCGTCCATCTGGAGTTTCGGTGCGGCTGTACATTATCCTTTCCGCCCAATCGATGTTGCAAGCCGGATGAGGTGTCAAAGTTTACCCTTGACTGCCAAATGCCTAGCTTCCGCTTTTTATTTAATCGGGCGGTGAGGACATTGTCTTCTCTCGTCTTCTGAGTGTAGAGGTTTGTGCTCTGTGGGAGATCTCTACCCAGTTGCTTCTCCGTTTCCGCATAGCGTTTTGCTGCTGTCATGATGGCATCCCATGTGGATGGCATGCCATCTTTACCCGTTAGGGTGCGGATGAGCTCTGGGTCATGTGCGCCCTGGATGAAGGCAGCGCGAACAAGATCTTCACTGATATTGCCCAAACTTAGCTTATTTGAGTTGAAGCGAGTGATGAAGTTTGGCAGAGATTCATCTTCTTCTCGTATGCATTTGAGGATTGTCCATTGCTCCTCGGTATACTTCCGTTGCTGGCTGAAGTGTTGGCCAAACTTCTGCTGGAAGTCTGCCCAGTCGTAGATGTGGTTGACCGGGAGACGATCAAACCAAGCTCTAGCAGCCCCAACAAGCGTCATTTGGAACATGTAGCACCACGTGGGTTCCGTCCAATTGCTGACGGTTGCCCCTGCTATGAACCTGTTCAAATGATCGTCTGGATCAGATATACCGTCATATGTGCCTATGTTAGGCATTTGTTTGGCACTCCTTGGGGCGATTGCTTCCGCAATGTCCCTTGCAAATTTGGACGTTCCTGCATTTGCAACGTTTGGTCTGAACGTTTTGGAGAAGTCTCGTGGACTTCCACCTGTGCTTTTTGGTTTGAAGGCTTGTCCAAAATGCCTTTTCGGTTGGGATTCCATTTCCTTACGCTTCCCTTTTGCCCTATGGCGAGGGTTCGCGTCGGAGTCGGATTCCTCCGAGTCATCCTCCCAATATTCGAATTCGTCGGCCTGTTGTAGGGAACGCAAGCGTTCGTTCAACTCGGCCTGGAATTCCTTTTGTCGTGCCTCCGCCCATGCCTTGACTTCATCTAGAGTTTGGCGGGGGAGTCTTCGTTTCTCAACCTGGGTATCAGTGGATCCCAGTAGGCGATCATTTACTGCACTTGCCCCAGCATGAGTAACTGGGGTAGTGTTCGTAAAATTTACTTCACTTGCCCCGGCTTGGGTAACCGGGGTAGTGTTTGTAAAAACTGTGTTACCGGTATTCCCCCCAGTAGCTGGGGTCGTGGTTACCGGAATTTCTCTAACCATCTTTGTAGAAGTTTGAAAAAACTGGAGAAAAATGTAGTTCTAGCTTTATGCACGGATGGCGCCAATGAAGAAACACTAACCGGACCCCGAGCAGATTACTGGTAACCTGGGGGTTAGATGTTTCCCACGAGGGGTTAGACCCTTTGAAGATGGTTCTTCTGATAACCTGCAAAACAGACACCGTGAGCTCGTCACTGTGAAGGGGGGGGTTCCTCCTTGTGACCACCCTCCGGCGTGAGAATCAGACTAGATTGCTCTTTAAATATGAAAGTATATTAAGAGATTGCTAGAGCAGATATCAGGTATAATATGATGATAATGTGATAAGATATGATAAGATGAGATGGTCATACCATTTGTGGTATTTATAGCCGAAGGTAGGTTTCCAAGGAGGTATGGCCGGCTGCAACAGTGTTCCTGTTCCACCAACAGTAGCCTACGCACGTGCCCTGCTGGTAGTTGGTGGGTAGGTAGCGGCTGATAGCGACCAGGCCTGCTGTATACTATTCCTTTTCCACCAACTGTCAGCTACTCACGTGGTATGACAAGAGTTGGTGAGTAGGCAGCGGCTAATAGTGACATACAGTGTAGGAGCATGCTGCTCGCCATACTGTTGTCTATAAGCTGTCGTATCTTTAGTCAGATCTTTTTCCCATACCTCGTCAGGTACAGTACAGAAGATCTTCCCGTATCGTACGGACTGGCTTATTTGGGCGGGAGTATTCCCCCTCCCGCCCTTGTGCGGGATTGTTCCCGGCTTCGCTCATTCCTTCAGGTGACACTGAACGATTGAGAGCTAAGTGCCTTGTGCGTGTAGCCTTGCTGCGCGGGTGGCCTTCCCTAATGGCTTGTATCCGAGGCTGCGGGGACAGGCGGAGTCCTTCACCATTGGGAGGCATTTCCTGCGGGACCAGCTTGCGTACTGCGCGTAAGGACGTCACGTCTCTGAGCATGGTTGGTCCTGCGGATCCAGTTGGTTTTTGCGCAGACGTCCCTGTTTAAGGTGAGTCTCGCGGGTCCAACTGGGCTCTGCTGGGACCTACCTCTTCATATATATATATATATATATATATATATATATATATATATATATATGTGTGTGTGTGTGTGTGTGTGTGTGTATGTGTGTGTGTGTGTGTGGAAGTTGATTGTGATATTCTCATCCAAGCCCTGCTATCATTTATTCAATAAAATTGTTAGGAGCTTTATAACTTTTGTTGTGAGATTAGAAAATGAATACACGAGTATTTCCTGGTCCAAGTAGTTTCGATTTGTTATTTTTAGGTGAAAATCATCGAGCCTACCATTTGTTTCATAATAACAATTTTAGTCAAGAACCCCTAATAGTTCATGGTGGCGACCAAAAAATTTGGGAATGCGTTAGACGTAAACCTATACCGGAGAACGTTATGCCCCACATACGTGTTGCTAGTTTTGGCGGTGGTATTGAACGCAGTTACAAAATGGTTGATAATCATCTTGTAACCACTTTAGTTGAGAGGTGGCGTCCGGAAACACACACATTTCACTTCAAGTTTGGGGTGACCACAATAACCTTAGAAGATGTGCAAGTCTTATGGGGTCTACCAATTGGAGATGAGGTTGTTTCTGGTAGGGATAATAGATTAACATTTTCCGAGCAACGGTATTTGTGTAATGAACTTTTAGGCTTGCATGTTGAAGAAAATGATTTTAAAACTCAAAAATTAAGGTTAACTCGTCTTACAGCTGAACTAGGAAATGATTTTCCGGAGGACGCGTCGGAAGACGATTGTGTTAGGAGAGCAAGAGTGTATATACTACACTTATTGGGTGGTACTTTGTTTCCCGATTCTTCGAGTAGCAGCGTATTTTTCCATTATCTAAGTCATTTACGAGAGATGAATGCGAGCATCTTCTAAAGCCATAGAGATTTATGGCCCATCAATGTTGTTGCAATATGGGCGTGGGAGATAATAATTCATGTTTCACCAACACACTCAATGGAATATCAAAGTGGCAAAGCATACGGTTCAAGGTATATCTATTAAAATAATGAGTGCTTCTTTTTCTATTTTTAGAGCTCTCACACTTTTAGATTCTTTTACTATTTATTAGATCGAATTGTCATTTAAGTTTTCGTGAAATACCAAATCATGCAATCTCCCACTACCGTTCACAGTTACAATCTTTACAAGCATTTGAGGTATTCAAAATTGTGTATACATATAAACTTTATTCATATTGTGATTGGGTGTTAATATAATTTATTTTTTATTAACAGTTTAATTGGATGCCATATTTTCAAGCAGAAGACCTTCTTCCGAAAAGTTGTTTAAGTGGAAAAGATAGTTGGAGATGTGATACGGCTCTCTTATTTTGGGAAGTTGTTGAACCACATTTACCAAGCAGGGTTATGCGTCAATTTGGAATGGTACAAACCATTCCTAGAAATTTGATCTTTAACAAAAAAGAACACATGAGAATGCATAAAGTCAACCGGAAAGGATAAGCAAAGCACTGGAAAAATGAACACTTAATTTATGTTGAAATGTGGTAGGGGAGGTTAAACAATGTTGTAAATGGTATACCATGTGATACAAGTGTGGGTAGCGAAGAATATATGACATTGTTCATGGCTCGAACCGTATTTTATATTTCTAAACCTAGCTAAGCAGGAACATCACAAAATCACGGCGGTAGATTTGAACTATTGGTGTGTTATTTCTTGTATATAATTTTGTATTTAACATCTTATTCCGTTGTTTTATAAAATAACTAATGTTTCATCGAACCTTGAGCAAAGCCTTGAACAATTCTGACATTATACTATGTTGGAGGTTCAACGTAGCCGTCTTCATCAGTTACATCGGTAGACAAGCTCAAATCATGTCTCACATCTTCCGAAGATTCAAAGCTTTTATAATCAGAGTTGTCAAATCCCCCTTGATCGTCAGTGTCACTAGCTTGTGGATCTGGAATATCGTGTTGGCTGGTAAACATTGACGAACCGGCTGCTACATCATGAGTCAAAAGATTAGATTCAAATGGAGTTGTTTCTTGGGTTGTCACTGCCACACCCCGACCAAAGGCGGCGGAACATGCGGGGGTGCAACGGATTGCCCATGAACAACAAGACACTATTAAAGTGACAATATTTAAACAACTCATTAATTTCATTCAATCACCAAAGTAACACATCTCGTTCAAACAAATAAGCACCAAATACAAGAAATAAATATTGTTCATTCTTCTAATAACCTTGCGGTATCAAATAGCATGACGTCTTCAAACTCCAAGTCAAGTAATAATCAAACCTGTAACAATGCATAAAATAATATTTGTCAACACGTATTTTGGTGAGCAATTTCATAGTTTTGAGTATATATATAATATGAGCGAAATCCATAAACGTATATGAGACTATATATAAAAGTATAAATCGTGGTATATAAAACATATATAAATGAGGATCCTTTCTAATCGGTAACAACCGACATACTCGGATAATGAGGCCCTATTCTACTAGCACAAGGCTAAAGTAGTTAGGGGAGCGTATGATCATACTTATTGAGGCTCAACAACAACATAAAAATAAACACTCGTGCACGTAAAGCATATGAAACATATAACACACAATAGAGCAAGTATTCTAAGTATCATACACCCTAGAGTTTGTGGTTTGAGGATCGAGTATAACAAATCATTCTTGTTTTAAATAAGTATGCATGTTACCCCCAAAGTATAAAAGTGAAAACGGGGGATGAAATGTACTCACTTTAACTAAGTAACTTGAAAGATTGATTCATGAATAATCGGAGATCGGTTTAACGAGCAAGACCTAGATTAAAAGGGTCTTAAGTTAGTAGGTAGTATTGAAAAGGTTTAAAGTAAAATATATAAAAAGTAACGTAAATAAATAAAGTTTAGGGTTTAAAATGTAAATATTTGATATTTAAAGAAATGTTTCTTGAAAAATAAGTTTACCCGAAACCAGGTGTTGGTATTCCATTCATAAATATTACTCAACCTATGTCAAGTAATTATGTGGGTTATAATGCACTATTGCAAGACCCTTTGTTATATAAATACCAAAACGAGGTTTTAATCGAGTGTTCGGATTTGTCGATTCGAGTCTTGATAATTAACCAAACTCAAAGTCAACTTTCCAAAATGGTAAATATTATGAGATAACTCAATAAAAATCAAAAGACTTAACCAAATATATAGTTCTATTGTGAAGAACCTTAACGTCCATTAAGCGAGTATTTGGTTTCACCGATCCAAACTTGTTATAATATCAAGTTAGATTCCGACACACCAAGTATGTTGAGAAAATAATTTAAAATTAGCTTTAAATACACTCTTGAAGAAAAGATGAGTTTCGGTGGCCCAAAACACACTTGTGTGTCTTAAGCGAGTGAACTCGGTTTAGTTCGGTTTTGGTTTTGTCCTTGACTCGGAATGATACCGAGGATGGTTTCCACATACCCAAATACCATAGAACTATAAAAACGATTTTAGAAGTTATAATATTCAAATCTTACATAAACATGTTTATTTAACTATATAAAAAAAAAACTAGTAAACAAGAGTTCGGTTTTGGTTCGGTTCTCAACTCGGGATAAAACCGAGGCTAGTGACTTCATACCCAATACCATGGAACTCATTTAACATGAATTAGAAACTAAACTACTTATACTTTGATCAAGACTTGTAAGCATTAAAGGAAATATAGTATAATCAAGGACTATAATGAGTCCTCCATGTAACCTTGTCTTGTAGCGTATCACCTCAACCAACCAAGGCCGGAGAAGGTGAAAGTCGAAGGTAAACAAGGGGTGCATATTATATATATGTTGTACCACAAGCTTCAATTACTAAGTAACAAAACAAAATTAAAGAATGGTTCTTGTTTGATTATTAAAAAACCTTGAAGAGATGAAGTTGTGTTTTTTGTTTGGGAGAGTAAAGAAGTGAATGAACAAGGTTGGAATGAAGAAGATAAGCTTGTTTATATAGGGTAATGGTCAAAGTTTATTTCCAAGTTTTATATCAATACTTGTATGTGTTTTAATTGGTTAGCAAGTCAAATAATACAAACAAACAACAAAAATTCATCACAAAGTTGATGCAGACACCAGTAGCGCCGCGCGACCGGCCTCTCCCCCTTGGTCGCACGACGCGGCATGGTTAGGGGTGAGGTGGTCTGGTCCGGTTCATTTCGCGTCGTTTCAGTCGTTTTCGATGCGTTTTTAGCGTTTTAAAGTGTTTTAATAGCCGTAAAAGGGTGTTTTTGAAATCCGACAAGTGTGAGATGATTATGTAACATAAAACCCATCATTTTATATTATCGAAAGATCCGAGTTACAAAACGGGTCGGTTTATAGTTCAATCGTATAAAAAAGTTATCCAAAATTAACGAATGTCATAGTCTCTGAGACAGAAAAACTTCGTAGGAGGTCCATACAACCCACTTGTTGGACGGGAATTACTGGTTCCATGTAAATATCACCCCTGAATTTTCTATCTGATTCTGCTAGAAAATACAACATTTCTAAACTCCCGTCATTGACAATATGTGACGCTTCACGTATCCCTTGAAACTTGTAGGATAACAACACCACCAAACTATAGGATTCTTTAGGAAGACCAATAAGATTATAAATCATATCAGCTAACTATTCGTAAGACATTTTTTGGCGAATAGGAAATGAAGAAATTCGGGTTGATTCGTCATAAGAAACAAATCCATTCTCATAAGAAATATTACCACCCCAGAATATTCTTAGAAGAAATGGACTGAATGAAGACATCTTGATTGAGTGAGAATAAAATTAGAGAAAATGCCAAGTTAATAGTTTTATTCTGAACTATGTGTTTATAATTTATTTATAATGTCATTTAAAGTGTATTTTTAATATACCATAGTGCATGATAAGTTATTGAAATGATATTACACTGAAAAGTTACTGAATCACATATCTCTGCAAAAGTTGTGAGATGAAATCTCACTGGAAAACTTGCATGCTTTATCCCACTAAATAGTAACTTCAATCATATCTCTCTGCAAAAGTTGTGAGATGTTACATTTTGAGAATCTTGCAGGCTATTATCATCACTAAAGCATAAAACAAAAACATGCATGCAAATATATTATGTAAATCTGTTTAAAGTGTAGAGAATCAAGAAACATATCAAACCGTGGTCTTGAACCACGGGTTGACTAAAAAACAAAAAGATACATGTGAACATTCTGTACTTGACAAAAAAAATAATAAAAAGCATCAAACCGTGGTTTCAAACCACGACTTGACCATCAAAACCACTTCACTCACGGAAAGCAGTATTAGGTTTATATTTTGGGTGCAATCCGTGGTTTCAAACCACAGTTTGTATTATTTTATTCATACTTATTTTTTTTTTTGGAAGCTCACCATTTGTAAAAGTACTTTAAAAAAATATACCATTTGTGAAACAACTTTTCTTAAAAGCACTATTTAAAAAAAATTCAAGAAAACAACATAAAAAGTTAGCTAGAAAACATAACGTGCATAAATCATAAACTAGAAAACTTTAGTGGGTAGTTTATGAATATAATAATAAAAATCACGGTGACCAAAATTCAGAGTCAAATGTGGGATACAGGAATAATGGAGCGAGTGGTGGATATGAGAGGCACAAGTGTGCGGTGGTGAATGTTATTATTGACTCTCATTGCCCTCTGCTCTCATTGGCCAACTGCTCCACTGTTGCAACCAGTCTCCTCCTTCGTCTAACAGGCAGGTACTATTTCAACTCCCATCCATGCCGCAATAGGCATGATATCCAATGGTTATTATTATTCCGAATTGTGTTTCAATCTGTTCATACTTTATTGTCTGTCTGTAATCTACAAGCCAAACCAGTAGGATTATATTAACTTATTTTATTCTCAGAATAGTTAGCTTGTGTAAAATTATTTTATTGATCATGGTTTATGAATCTAATAAAGGTTAATATATTATTTTATGTAACTGCATATTCCAAAATTATAAAATAAAGGTAGAACTGAGCTGAGCTGAGCTCTATAATTGCAAACCAGCCAACTTGCTTCGCTTAGATGGTTCGGTTTTAACAGTTTATTTAGTCTCTTTGCTTTACTAGTATAATAGGTCTGCTTATTCATTACACTGTATAGATCAAAAGAATTCATACTTTGATTTTTTACTTCTTACAGTTGATACATATCAAGAATTAATAGCGAAGACGAAGAACATCGGCAACTCTACTTTTTTGATTTTTTAGCACATTAAATCCTGGTCTATACATACTTCAGTGAATAAACATAGCACCATGATTCACCAAACCCTCATGCCTTTTGCTAAAGTTAAGATCCACAGCACACAAACCGAATTCAAAAACCAGTCAACCTTACTGGAAACAAACTCCATGTGATAACAGAATTGTGGTTTCACACCATCATAGGTCACGGTTCCACTATCTACGAGTCAACTGTTCTTTAATTGAGATAATGTAGAATGTGGCAGATTTTCATGATCTTTGATGCATGTTGCAGGTGATTGATGAACAATCAGATATAGCAGAACGACTTCGAATTAAGGTATGATATTTCATCTATTCAAAATTCCTTTCTTGTTTTACCCTTCCCGGGATTTAGCTTTTGGTTCATGGGTCGGAAAAACTTGGGCATGACTGAACTGATGGTTTTTTTACTGTTATTATTATTATTATTCATCATCATCATCATCATCGTACTCAGTATATCCCACCAATAGCAATGCTATGGTAGGGTCTGAGGAGGGTAAGATGTAGACAGCCTTACCTCTATCCCATAGGGATAGAGAGGCTGCTTCCGGTGAGACCCCCGGCTCGATAGTAGTTTTGAATCAAGCCTTGGACATAAGACACATAACACTCAATCATCGGGACACCGGCTGATTGGTGCATGTGCCCTTGTCTTTCGGCTATCAACGCCACCACATGATGCCTGATTAACCTTCCGCCACTTTTAACGTTATTTTCACGTGATTAGTAAAATAACGTCAAAATTAGTGCAATTTTACTTTTGCCCACCCAAGGGTTCACACATATATACATTATATGTGCGCACCGCAAGCAGGGCGTATTATTATTATTATTATTGTATAATTTTCTTATTACTATATACAGTCAACCATCTTTATATTTTTAAAAGTTTTTAATGAAAACTAACATTTTAAGTTCAAAGAGGGAAACAACTCCAAATCGCCAAACCGATGGTTTGTTCATCGCATATTACAAAACCATAGTTGGTTGTTCAACCTATAATACAAATTTTAGTCGACACCGACCAAATCAGACTCGACTCTTTTTTAGTCAGATCGGAGCCAACACTACAAGGTGAAGTTTTGTAAGTGTAGTTTTTAAATTGAATTTGAAACTAGCCCACTGTGATTCGGTTTTCTGCTTATAACAAGTCAAAATTAGACTCCAACATCCCCTTTACTGTTAAATAATTTAACCTGGTCACTCTGTAATTTGAGTTTACTTTTAAATTTGACACAGGCAGTACCTCTCTTTCATTTCTACAAAAATGGAACCCTATTAGAAGCTTTTCCTACCAGAGATAAGGAACGAATTAAAGCGGCTATTGAGAAATATACAGCGCCGACACCTGCTCCTGCTGCTTAATAAAACAAATCGATCTGGTAATACGCTTAAATTTTGCCATCTGCAGATAATAGTTAGCTATACCTTGCATGGTATCATATATATAATTCAATCCATGCTACACATACAAATTTGCAATATTCTTATTCTTGTAGGCTACAAAATAAACAATGAAAAATGAATAATACCATATATTTGTTACAAGACAGGTCAAATATTCGTTTATTATTATTCGACTTCATTGATCCATGCTACAGATCGACCACATGGTGGAAAACAAAACTAATAAGCACGATTACAACAAAGGCAAAAAATTAAAAGAAGAAAAACGAGAACCAATCGATGATCAATAACCTAACTATGTTGACTTTCCAAGTCCAGGTCAAACATCCTTTGACTCTCATTATCATCTAATCTACATCTTCAATATTTGCTTTCAGCACCCTAAGCCTTAAGTGGGTTAAAAACATATAAATCGTCACCTATAATGCCTTTCGCCTTTTATTACCAATAAAAGACTATGGTAAACTAACCGAAGCCCTTCTTCTTTTGTGGAAACATAACTATCGGGGATCTATAATAATCTTTTACAAAAACATGGAACGCTTGATTTTTAATACACCTAATTTGCTGATACAATAGACGCTCGTATTACCCGATCATTTAAGATTCACACCTTTTTCCTGCTGCATGACATGTCATCAACAAAATTTTGATCCGTTCCCTCTGTAACGATAGCATGTTGATCCAGTTGAGAAGTTGCGGTTGAAGATAGCCGTTTGCGGGACCAGTTACTGAAATGCTGAATCCAAGGGTTCCCTGGTGAAACACGAGGCCTGTATGCACGTTTCGCATGTGGACTTTGTCTTTTGAAACTTTTCTTTGACCGATAACCACGGCTAAGAACCTTGTACTGACAAATGAATATTATCAGAATGGTGGAAACATATAAAATAGCTTATGACGTTTGTAAAGTTATAAATAGGATTTAGAATTTAAACCTGGCCAGATGAAATTTCATCAGAGCAGTAGGTATTTTGTGTTTGACAACTTGGCATATCTAAAGAGTTGTATAATTGATCAACGAATGATGCTTCTATTGACTTCAGATATAAACTATGTTTCTCATTCGTCCATTTTGATGATTCCTTTTTCGGCGACATCTGAACAGTAAGTTTTAGTGAGCACCTCATGTGAGGAAATAATACATACATTTTATAAACATAGTAGAGAATAAAAAATACGCATATACAAGCAACCCTTAATCCAGATTAATGAAAATTAAAAGCACCATGTTTTTCGTCATGCAGAAATATTTCAATTTCCTGCTCAAAAGATGTGTAATCTTTCTTTTGTGTTTCAGCTATGCTCAAAAATGTGTTTCTACCTTTTGTTTTAAATCAGCACATGCTAAACTTTAAGGTCTTTATTAATGTGATAATGTCACATAAGATTTCAATGACTGGTAAGTGCCAAAATCCTCTTCTGATTCATATAAACAATAAAAAGATGACTAAACAAGCCCTAAGCTATTAGTTATCCAACAAAAAACTAAAAGAATGGTTTGTTTTGAGCCCAAAATATCACCAATTTCTCAGAAATCAACACAAAACACTCTTGCCTAACCGTTCGGCTTTGATCTGTTAGGCTTTAACACATGCAAAATTCTGCACATGATTGCCTTTTAGGAGACAGAAATCAGTATTCGAATCACGTTTATTTTGATTTCAAAAGCAATTATGCTCCAAAAATTCAATACAAATCATAAAATTCTAGCTCTGCCAAAACACCTCATAATAAGAGACCTTAATTTGCTAAACACAACAGACCTACACAAAATATTTACACCAACAATCATATTCACATAACACGAAACCAATTTATCGCAAATTCACAATTACACAAATGGAGCGAGAAAATAACCGCAATTCAGATCAGAAGATGATAACAAACTAAACAGATCTTAAAATTATCAAATCTAAATCTAACATCATTCAATACATACAATCAAATAAATAAAAAGTAACATAGATTGTTTATAATAATAATAATAATACCATAATTGAACTCTCCTCTTGCTCATCGTTACCGGTCATCTCAGACGCCAGAGAACACGTCTCAACCACCGTCTCCGCCGCCGGAGAAAACAGTTCACCTTCCATAGATCTATTACAGATAATTAATTTAATTAAAAATATAAAAATGAGAGAAAACTGTAGATTTGGATATTTTTGTTTTTGTTGGTGAATCAAGGAATATGAGAAACAAAAACTCAAAAGAGCTTCAATAGGAGGAATGATAAGTGCCAGGTGTCATATGCTTTTACACGTGTTACTGGAACCACGTCATCTTCACGTCCACGTCGGCAGCCAGATATTTTGTTGCCCGTTGATTTTTTCTGTGAACCAGATATTTTTGTGATTCCATTCTCCTCTCAAAATATCAGGCTATCAACTGACCGCCTCTGGTTTTATTTTACACGTGGCATGCTTTCAATGGTTTGATTCCTTTTGTACGCATTTCCTACCATGCTATAACAATTAGTAGAATTATAAATTAAAGTTAATAAAAGAGAAAATTCTCAAAATGATTCAATGAAGGATTATCAGATTCCCAAAACAACCCATTAAATATGTACTGAGGCGACGCATTGGTAAAATAAACGACGAGATTTTTAAACCAATCAAAAGTTGACATGTGGAAAGAATCTGACTTACCCGACGAGATTTTTAAAAATCTCGAGGTTTCCGTCCAAATTTTGTAGTTAAGTCACTTTTTAAAAAACAGTCTCTCCAGACGGTTTTTTTATGTTTCTTGTCTGGTCCGTTCATATTAATTTTTTCTTGAAAAAAGAGCTTTCTGAATCTCGTCTTTCAAGACGCATTTAGTTTGAATTTCGTCTTCCAAGTTCATATTCTCATATTTCTTCTTGTAAGTTCTTAAGGTTTAGAGATGTGTTTTGATTAAATATTGAGAGCTATAATGCATTTATGAAGTAATCCACTCGATTAGGAAATGAAATAAGCTATTAATGAGAAAATTGGGTATAATAACCATTGTTGTAAAAATCGTGTCTAGGTGCCGAGTACTCAACGAGTAATCCTCACCTAGGCCGAGTTCTCGGTGAGCCATCCCCAAGTGCTCTCTGACTAAGGCTGAGTACTCATTGATTAAGGCCGAGTACTCCTAACTTCCCAATTGGCCGCCTAGGATCCGTCTAGCGACTTTTACAACCTTGATAATAACTAACAAATTTCAGCTTGGACAACAAGAAAACGAATCGGGCTGTTTTAAAACATTAATTTTCGTATCTTGGAGCTTTTTCACATCCAACTATAACAACGAGTAACTTTTAAATGGCAATTCCAAAAAAACGTACTTCGATATCAAAAAAGCGTATTCGTAAAAATATTTGGAAAATGAAAGGATATGGGGCGTCGTTAAAAGCTTTGTCATTAGGGAAATCTCTTTTTTTGCAACCTAGTCTATTTCAGATATCAATTAAAAGTTCTTAGCGGGAGCTGCTTCATGTTTTTTAGATAGAGTACATGTTTTTTAGATTTAAATAGAGTAATAGTACTCTATTCCAAATCACGCAGGGGAGACGGATTGGATCGAGAGGCGATGCTTATACCTCTTCTTTATCGATAGGATTCCCATCATTTGCAGTCTCCGGCGAAGGAGATAAGGGCGAGGGACCGAACATGTTCTATCCTCAACCTCCATCCGGGTATGGTATAGCAGCCTTTCCGAGCGAACCTCGTTTCTTTAATTTAGTCAAAAATAGGAAAGAGTTGGCAAAATTAGTCCCTAAAGTTCCAAAATGCATTTTTTAGCCATATTAAGCAATTTTAAAGATTTCTAAGCATTGTTTGATAAGTTTGAAAGTTATTAATATATACAATTAGTTAAACCAAGTTAAATACTAATAAATACAAATTTTCATTAATACGAAAGATTCGAAATATATTCCGGAGTCTGGTAAACGAATACGAATACAAATACGAAAAATCAGAGATGTTACATCATTTACACCCTAGATATCAACTAGACTCAAACTCAAACCCAGTTAAAAATAATATTTGTTGGGTTATATAGGTGTTAACTATTCATATTAGTATGTAAATACATAGTCACATGCCAATGATCTTTAATTTAAGCGGTTAGGATGAGACAATCAAAAACTTTAATTTAAAAAAATTTTGAAAAGAGGAGGTTTCATGTTTTAGTCTAGGAGGCTTAAATTAGACCAGTGAGTTTTCTTATCTGTTGGTTGAATTTCTCCTGAATGTGAAATGTCAGTTAAAAAGATAAAATACAAGTCACATTTCCATCTCATCGTATCCATAATCCAAATATCCAATTGAGGAATCCACCACACCCGACCCATATCCAATCCAATAGAATGTTGTTACCAACAAAACAGTTATCCTCATCAGCACTTGTTAGTTAACACCAACACCCTTCTCTAAACCTCCAAATCCACCTCAACTGGATTAAAAAACTAACTAGGGTTTATAGTTTACAACCACTATGGAATCATCATCTCTACACACTCACCTCCACCACACAACCCTTATTATCTTTCCACACATATTATCCACAACTCCTTCCATAGTTTCATTTCCGTATCGACTCTCCACATTGCGTTTTGCTGGTTTGAAAGCAGCTAGTAGTAGTAGTAGTAGTAGTAGCCGACGGCAGGATGAATTTGCTTACGATTTACTCAGAAAGCCGGTGGTGGAGGTGAAAGACGAGGTGATTGATTCTGATTATGAAGATGATGGTGGTAATGAGGATGGGTGGATTGATTGGGAGGACAGGATATTGGAAGATACGGTGCCTCTGGTTGGTTTTGTTAGGATGATTCTTCATTCCACCAAGTAAGATATTACTTATTGTTTGTGCTTATGTATCAATTACTCTTATTATTGAGCCTTAGATGTTGGAATTAGAGAGCATTAGGAGGTTCTGTTTGATGGATTGAAATTGTATACATTCTCATTAAGTTGTTAGCAACTCAAATCTATCTGCCTGTTCATTTTTAGGGTTTAATGTTATGCGGACTCTGATTGTTATAACGAAGTTTCTTGTTGCAGATACGCAAGTGGTGAGAGGTTAAGTCCCGAGCATGAGAGAACTATTCTAGAGAGGTTGTTGCCACATCATCCCGAAAGTGAGAAGAAAATTGGATGTGGCATCAAATACATCACGGTTAACTCTCTCTCTCTCTCTCTATATATATATGTGTGTGTGTATGTGTGTGTGTAGGGGAGGGATCATGAGGAAACTCTTCTTCATGAATCATGAGTAAACTGAAAAACTTCAAGCTGATATATGCAGTATACTGTGGTATAAATAATACATATATGTAATTCTAATAGGGACCAAAATAGGCATTTTTGCCTAAAATATTCTCAAAATAGGCATATGAAAATTTCCTAACCAAAATAGGCATCGCTTCCGTTATTGCTGCTTGTAGGGTTTGCATGGCTAATCACATCTTGACACATAACCCTCTTGGACACATTAGGCACTAAAGGGGCCAGCACGGAATATCATGTAAAACTTAGTTGGCTAAACCATATTATGACGTCTGTCACAACCGGGCTATAGTGGTGCCTAAACAATGATGAATAGGCAACAACGGTGCCTAATAACACTCCTTTTTAGGCATCTTTTGAATTTGATAAGGCTAAAAGAGTGCCCTATTGTCAACGTGTGGGATCCAAATGAGCTTAACTCATGCCATTTAAGGCGTCTTGGGTAATTGCCTAGTATACAAAGGTGGCCTATCACCAGCGTTTAGGCGTCTTTGGGAATTGTTTGGTGCACAACACCATCGTAGCCCACTCATCGTCATTTAGGCACCGCTGTATCCTGATCGTGACACATGTAATAAGGTTTTGCCAACTCAGAGGGGAAGGGGCACCTATATGGGTAGGGTGTATGGCTTCCAAACCACATGGCAACACCACCCCATCCCATGTGGATAAGGTGTACGGCTTCATTTCATGGCAAAGGTTTGCCACACTACATTGATTCATTATTGGCCATTGAAGAATTAAAATGAATTAATAAAGTTCTAGGGTACTTGTGGGTAGGCGATGTCTGTAAGTTTGTGGTTTTTGGGTACTTAATGGTAGAAATGAGGTGGCAGTACATGATTGACCAATGCATGGGTAATACCCATGAGTGCCCCTTCCCCTCTCAGTTTTGCTGATATTTCATGTCGGCCTATTTGGTGCCCAAAAGGGTTATGTGTCAACATATATTAGCCATGCCTATTTTTGTTAGCAAAATTTTTTATGCCTATTCTAAGAATATTACTGTCAAACATGCCTATGCAGTTTTTTGGTTTTCTCATGGCCTATGTTTGTATGTGTATATATATGTAGACACAAGTTTTTATCTTATTGTCATCAGTGTTGACACCTTAATATATCAGGAGATTTTTGTCAAATTGTCTTGATCTACTATGTTAATTGTGGTAACTAGATTGCATATTTGATACAACGTGTACTGCAAACTTTGAAGAAAAATATCATATGATCGTAAATTTAGCAGCAAAAATAGTTCACAGGGTATGTTTATTAAAGATAATTCGGGTTTGGATTTTGATGTTTCTGAATATTGGGTTTGAATTGCTATTTCATTGTAGCCACTCAAGTCGGTTTTCTCAGCATGTGTTGTTTGTTTACAGGTTGGTTACCATCCAGATTTCGAAAGCTCGAGATGTCTGTTCATAGTGCGAAAAGATGGAGAGTTGGTTGATTTTTCTTATTGGAAATGCATCAAAGGTTTAATAAGGAAAAACTATCCTTTATATGCAGACAACTTTATCCTAAGACATTTCCGAAGGCGTAGGCATAATGATTGAAGCTGAATCATTGTATACATCGTGCGTATCACAGCTTTCATATGTATTGCCTGCGAGTTACAAGAAACATAGGCTCTGCTATTACGTGATGTTAGGTTGCATCAAGATTAGTGTGATTTTTTCTTTGTTTTCTGGTTCATATTGCTAATGCATACGTATGCAAGAATGCGATTATGCACATTTTTGAGAAAAGTGTAAAGATGAACTATGACATTCTTTGCAGTTGAAATTACTCTTCTATTTTTGGCATTGTATAAGGATAAAGTGGAACACATATTTATGTTCACACTTGTTGATCTTATTATTTCATTATGTTATTTATGTGAATGTGTACATGTTTGGTTGGCGATGACGGGAATTTAAGTTAATTGCATAATTTGCATCTGCTAATGTTAAGGAGCTTAGTCGCTTTTCACTTCACAGTCGAAAAGTTATAATGATTGTAGTTTTGGTGGTGGTGACGGCGTGCGTAGAAAACCGAAATAACTGAACACTGATTGGAAAAACCGAACAAGACAGTCGAATCAATTGAGAAACTGATAGTTTAGTTTGATTTTGGTTTTCTATATCCAAATATGTTCGGGACGGTTGAATCAATTGAGAAACCAATAGTTTAGTTTAATTTTGTTTTTCTATAACCAATTTAATGGTTTAGGTTATGACTGTGTCTACAAAGAAATAAAAATTTATGGTTTATTAGTATGTTTATATAAATAATATATTATATGTTAGAAATTTTGCTAGATTCTTTATACATACTTTAATGCATGTCTTAAGAATATATGAAACAAAAACTTTATCGGATTTATCAACCGAATTGGGACTGGCCCATGCCCAGAATCAATATTGGTTAAGCAATCTTTTTCTCCAATAATTGAAAATTTGAAATAGCGATTCTGAAAACGATGGAATATAAAAATCTCGAAACAATTATTATAGGTTGTGGTATGAAATAGAATCAGTTTAATTATATACATAAGAGCATTCCCAATGGGTTCTTCATCTCTATTTTTAAAATTTAACCAAAAACCACAATTTCTTAATTTTATATATCATTTTTTAAAAACCTGTTCCAACCCATTTCTATCTTTCTATTCTTTTTTTATTATTTCTTTCTCTTTCTTCCATTTATATCTTAACTACTAACTATTTTGTTTTATTATCATTTTCATTTTAAACTAGTAGTATTACCCGTGCATTGCAACAGGACACGTCAAATGCATTACATGTATTACCAATAAAACACTACTACCAATAAAATCCAAATTACAATCCGACGCTTTATCAATAAAATAGAAATCGCCTACTATGAAGAAAATGTAACCTTATTACAATATGACTCCTTAACAATCAACATTCAATAAATCTTGGTGTGGCGATTCTCCAATCATGTGTCTTGCAATGATTTGTGTCTTCCAATCCGGATGAGTTCTCTCAAATCTTGGGGCCATTAATGCCTCGAGCATCCTAAGTACATTAATATGTATTTGAATTCAACTAATAATAGAAAGATACCAAATAGACCATCGGATGATGCAAATGATTAGTTGATAAGTAACTCCTTTTTGTATGCTTATAAAAAATATTTCCAAAGATCAAAAAGTACATAGAACCAAGCCTGCAAAAAGTATATGAAAGTTGAAAGACCTCTAAAATATAAAGATAGAAAAAACAGGCATCAAGGTAAAAGGGATATAAACATTTTCCATTTGATCGATCACTTGGAAATATGAGCAAAGACATTTGAACACACTGTTAGCCTAAACACTCTATCTGCTCATCTACAAATTCTTCTAGCTTCTCCTAAATGTACAGTGAATTAGCTAAGTGCATCTTTTGCTCTACTCTTTTAAAACAACTAACGTGACATTATAATGGTTCTACTATTTTTTAACTTAAAATTTTGTAAATTCCAAAATTTCATATTAGCAACATTACCACATGTTCTCACCAAATGAAGCATTTTTTTGGAAGGAAACTTAAAAGTAACTGTTATACTATAACTCTTCAAATTAGAAAAAATAAAATAAAATAAACCACCCATATCCTAACTTGTAAACAAACACAGGCACCTCTAAATAAAATCACAAATGCAACCCAATGTCCCAATCTGTAAATAAATTAATAAATTCTCAAAAGAATAGCAACGCATCAGGTTGGCAAAAGAAAGACCCTAATTTCCTAACAATGCAATCATGTTTATTGACAAAAAACAAAAAAAGACTAAACACAAATACGGTTGTAAGAAAAATCGAGTACCTACGAAGAAGAAGTCACCATTTAGAATAGAATCGGTAAAGACGCAGAAGACCGACAACTTACCTTAGACCTGCATAAATCAGAAAACATGAGCACAAACACTTTTAAGACCACTGTAAATTAACAGATATATAAAATTACATACCGAAGATGCAGTTTACGATTTCTGCAGCTCTTTAAACGACTTCTTATTAAGTAAAGCTTCAAGATCCTTAAGGTCATCTTCCTCAGTTTTAGGCGGCTTCGGGTTCGATTACCGGGCCACCAAATTGTCCACCATCTCCTTGTCCAGCCCAACCGCCCGGCCCGGTGATCACCTACCTTTCCTGATTCACATTCCTGCCACTCCAATTATTCGAATTCGACTCGTTATGCTTAAGTCAAACGAGACCAAACATTTATAATTGTTCCCAACACAAACAGTAGTGAGTAATGATATAAAGCAAACGCAAGTATACGACACATGATATATTTCAAGCAAATGAAGCCCACAGAAAACTACCATGTCCAGTCAAGATATAAATCATATGACAGACAAACGCAAAACATGGAATGATGAAAATGTAGGTTCCAACCTCCTTAAATTTTTTGCAAATAAAATACTAGTACCAACAGAAAATCAACCATCAAAATAAAGTTTAAGACCGACCCTAACACAAAAAAAATAGGCATAAATATTTCCATGTAGAACCAAAATATACGCACTAGTCTTCGACTTTCAAAATTATCTCAAGTATGATTGCGCCTCATTATGATTTCCCTCTAAAGTTCCTCAAAATATAGCCGCTGGATTTGTGACATGCTACTCATGTCCCCCATCATAATCCGTTGTTCGGACTCTTTCTTTGCAAACTCCATCTTCTCCGCTTGCAATGGCAGCCTTTCATCTTCAACTTTTTTGTCATAATCAATCTTCTTGGACTGCAATCTCAACCTTTCATCTTCAACCTTTTTGTCATACTCCATCTTCTCCAACTGCAACCTCAACCTTTCATCTTCAACTTTTCTGTCATACTCCATCTTCTCAGCCTTAAGTCGATAAAACTCTTTCTCTTGAACCCGTGACTCCTCTAAAAGAGTATACCTCATCTTTCTGATTTGGATGATTTCCTCGGTTTGCATAGTTTCGGCCATTCGTTTTCGTTTTGCAGCTTTCCTACCCATTGGTCGGTCTAATTCGACAACTCCATTGTCAATCACATTACATGTTGGAGACGGGGTTGTGCTCGGGGATGGGTTTGGGGTCGGGGTCGGGACCATCGTCTTCCTTTGCTTTGGGACAGATTTTGTGGGACGCGAATTCCATTTAGGTTCGCCCTTCAGTATGTGCCAACAATGCTCAAACTGAAAGATGCACTTTTCTATTGATTGGTACATGATCTTCGCCCTATCAAACTTGTATTAAACAAATAAAAATGTGTGTTAGAAAAAACAGAATAAAAAATAAAGTAGTCTCAAAACAAGAGTATGGAAACTTTACCTTATCATGCTCGGTTATACCACTTTGATTTACCCCTTCAACTTGATCTAGGTATGAACAAAAGCTATTTGTGGCCTTTTGAATGCACGACCATCGTTGTGTTAAAGACTTAACTGACCGCTCGGTTGTGGTTTCTTTATGTTCATGAAAGTATTTAAATATTTGTACCCAGAAGTGAGAGCTCTTTTGATCTGTTCCTTTTATGGCATCAAGGCTGCAATTTAGCCATGCTGAGACAAGTAACTCGTCTTCTTTAGAGGTGAAGTTTGTACCCCTCATCGACCTCTTAACGTTGGTTGAATTGCTAGAGGGTAAGGGTAGAGAGTCACTAAGGTTCATGAGAGTTTCCACCAAGAAGATTGGTGAAGGACATATCCGGGTCCTGTGAATCCATCCCCTGGTCTTGTAAATCCATATCATGATCTTGTGTATCCATATCTTGACTAAGTAAACTGAATAATGATACAAAAGTAAGAAACATGATCAACCATGTTCAACACAATAACTATATTTAGTCTAGTTAAAAAAACATAACCATCAATATCTTTTAAGGCGCAAAAAGATCTTTACAACTACAGAACATAAAAGTATCAAAAAGTTTAAACCATAGCGAACGGTTTGGTTTGCGCTTTATACCAAAAACCGGTTGTATAAAACCGGGCCGGATCATAAGCTTTTATTACATTTTATTTTTTTAATATTTATATTAACTAAAACTTGATTAAAATAATATTAGCTAGCTTAAAGTCCAAAATCTCAAAGCACAAACCTGCACTTTAATTAAGAAACCAAACCTGCATCTCTATCACCATCATCGATCTAACAATATCACCATCAAAACTAAAGCATTGAAATAAGAAACCAAAGATAATTTAGAGTTTACCAACAAACTCTCAAGAACAGTAAAGTAAACATTTGATAAATATAACATATCAGTTTTCTATTACAGCATGAACCGAATATTTCACAATCTAAGCATCATAATCAATTTTGACTAAATTTGTCATAAAACCCTAGAATTTGTGTAATAGGGTCTGCATCAAAATTTACCATATTAGAATCAAACTAGGAATTACAAACCAGCAATATGAATGAATTACAAAAGATATATGGATTTAAAGATGAATTACCGGAGAATGGAGAAAGAATATTTGAGAAGATGACCTAGAATCACGAGTGTTTGATCATTTGATAGCCAAAGAAATCAAGGCAGTGAAAGTGAAGGGTTATATTTTTGTATCTTGGTTAATAATACCCAATTTGATTAAGTCAAGGATTGAGAGGGAAAAATGAGCGGCAGAAGACAATAGGCGGGAGAATGAAGGAGTTGAAAATGGAGTGTTGTGGCTTGCTCTAAATTTGAAGGGTTACTTTAGGATTTCATTAAAATATGGAGATGGAGTTTGGAAATAGGAAATGGGGTGGAGTAATTATTTAGAGGTTTTTTCTAAAGTTTAGAGATGGAAATGCGTATGGAGAAACCATTGAGAATGGTAGAGGGAATTGAGGGGTGAGAAATGGAATTGGAAAGAATTCTCTTGTTTGTTTATGAAAGAAAGAGGTGAGAAATGGAAATAAACCATTTCCATTTCTCTGATTTCGTTTCTCTAAAAAAAGCGGAGAATTGATTTCTAAGGTTTCATTTCTCCCATTTTCCTCCTTTTCATTTCTCCCATTTTCCTCCTTCAGCAAGGATAGCACCGCAACCCAATTGCCTCCTGTTAATCGTTATCTCGACAGTCACTCACCAATCGGTTGCAACATTCACCTATTCCTTCAATAACCTTTATAATTGCTAAACGATTATGCGGTAGTGTTGACCAATTCCCTTTCTAACTGCGGTTGTCGCCTCCTTCGGCAGGTCTTGCAATTATCATTTATCTTTAATTTATTGCTTGATTGCACTCAAATTAGTGGTTCATTGTTTGTGATTTTGTCAATTTTCTTAAAGACACTGGTTTATTTTGTTGTTCATTTCATTTGAAGGTTGTTGTGTAGAGGGTTACACCTGTGTTATACTTATAAATTACATGTCCTTTCATGTTAGTCTATAAAGTTTTCTTTAGGTTTGTTGACTCATTTTATTTAATTGATTTGGAGGTGACTGGCTTTGTGTCTGTGAAATGTTACAAATCCGTCGTTGTGTAAACCAATATCTTCGACTAGACTATTGTAAATTATGGTGTATGTTTTGCAAGCCATTTGAGGAATGAGCCTTACACTTACACTTGCAGGTTTTCTTTGTTTTACTCTTCATTAGGGGATGGAGGAATTTAGACCTATTATGTGTGATTATTTTGAGATTTATTTTTTCACGTTCATAAAATTTGAACCTATTATGATTTATGATTGGTTATTTTGAGATGGATATTCGTTTTCCTACAATTACATGTTCACTTTCACATAATTTTGTGGTGCAATTTGATGCAAGATTTGGCATTCATGTTCTAGGATTTGATGAGTAATTTCGCCGGTTCATAGTGTCCATTTTGACACTTTATAAGATAACTTGGAAGCTTCTTTCACTTTAACTCAATTTTGCACTTTATTTTGCTGCATTTTGGTGTGCATTTTGGCTGCGTTTTTGCATTAATTTATCTGCAATCTCATGTGCACTTTGGCAGCCTCATAGTGTATGATTTTGGCAGCTTTAACATGTGCATTCTTACATAGGTATTGTTAGCATTCGATAATGCCCTCAACTTTTGATATATACAACTGATACATGGGTATTGTTTGGATTAGTTAGATATCAGTTTAGAAATGTTTATTTAGGATGAAGATTTTGGATTTTTTCTTTTTGGACAATATATAAGTTTGGTTCCTCTGAACATGGTGCGCTTATTATAAACTATCGTGAGGTCTAGTTTAGTGTATAATAGGAACTATGAACTCTTTTGATTTGTTATATATATGAAGTTTAGATTTAACAGACACAAAGCAAACTGATATACTTTTTTTTCATCAGCATCGGCAGTCACCTGAAATCCATCAGCATCGCCGCCGTACCTGGAATCAGCTTCTATCAATCATTTAATCATCAGCAAACCTAACCTGTGAGTTCTCCTTTAATCCAACACTTTGTTTTCATTATACATCTTATTCTATTAAGTGGTAGAACATGAATTAGGTTTATGTTGTTGATTAAATTAGCAACTGCTTCAATATTCTTAGCTAAATGAAGTTTAGATTTAACAGACACAAAGCAAACTAATATTTGGATTATATTTTGGAGTTATTTGTTTTTCTTGAATTTTCTTATATTTTTATGTGTAAATGGCAAGATCACCTTCCAGACAAAGAATAGTTGCCATAGGTGCATTTTATGTCATTTATGTTACGATTCGTTGGTGGATGTTCTGTACTTATCATTTGCGTCGGTCGATTGAGTCAATGACTTTACGTACAAAATATTTAATGAGTTACCATAATAGGCGTGAAAACATGGTGAGGATGGTTTATGAAAGTGATGTTACGAGTGTTGTTAACATAAGAATGAATATACATACATTTACAACACTTTGTGATATGCTAGAAACTAGAGGGGGACTAAAGAATAGTAAAAACATGCTAGTCGATGAGCAAGTTGCTATGTTTTTACATACCCTTGCTCATAATGCAAAGAATAGGATACTAGTCAACAGATTTCATCGGTCCGGGGAAACTGTAAGTCGGTATTTCAAGTTAGTCTTAAATCCTATATGTCGATTACACAAAGAACTCTACAAGTCACCCGTGCCAGTGCCAGATAATAAAACTGATGAAAGATGGAAATGGTTTAAGGTTAGTCAAACACATTTTTTATTAAAGATATTTTTTGCTAACATGCATTAGTAAGTAATGATTTCTTTTAACCCAGGGTTGCTTAGGAGCATTAGATGGAACATACATTAAAGTTAAAGTCCCTGCTATTGATAGAAAACCTTATAGGACAAGAAAAGGGCAGATTTGTACTAACGTACTCGGAGTATGTACGAGAGACCTTTTATTTACGTATGTCTTAGCGGGATGGGAGGGTTCTGCAGCTGATAGTATAATTATGCATTTGTACGTAGACATGGCAGATTCAAATATAGTGAGAGGAGTTACTCGGAGCAAGCATACCTGGACAAATGATGAAGATGCAAAGCTAATTGATGCATTAATGGAGATACATGCATCCGGAAAGTATGCTGGTGCTGACAATGGATTCAAACCAGGTTATTTAAATGGTGTTCAACAATTGCTAGATGTAAGTCTTCCTAACTCTGGCCTCAAAGCAGAACCACATATAAAGTCTAGGATGAAGACATGGAAGACACACTTTAGCATTGTATATGATATGGCGCATACAAGTGGGTTTGGTTGGGATGAACCAAAATGTTGTATTATTGCCGATGATAGTGTTTGGAATGAATACGTGAAGGTATATTCTAAAAATATGTTTTTTAGATTTTAAAATTTTAGTCTAATTTATTTGTAATTGTCTTGTAGTCTCACAAAGGTGCTGTGAACTTTCGTGACAAGTCATTTCCTTTCTATGACAAATTGTATACCATATTCGGTAAGAATAGAGCTACTGGTAGTAAAGCAGTTGACCTTGGAGAAGAAGATGTTGTTCAAGAGACGCAAAAAAGCTCACCTGTTGATATTGAAGACTTTGATTTTGTTGATGAAGCCGTTCCAAATGTTGATAGATCTGAAGGACAAACAGGAAGTGTAACAAGCAAGCGCAAAAGAGGTAGAAGCACGGATGCAGATGAGATATATCCAGAGTCTTGCAAAGATATCAAGGAAGTTTTGCTTCGATTTGGGGAGATGGTGGGTGAACAACTTAGCAAAGAAGGTATGGAGGCTCGTAAAATCTATGAAAAGGTTAGTGATGAGTTGAAAGCTTTACCAGGTATCACTACGAAAAAACGGTTCAAAGCAGCTCATTTGATTGGTAAAGATGTGGATCTAGGACGTTCTTTTCTTGCGTTGACAATAGAAGAGAAAATTGAGATGGTCGAATTGTATACCGATGGTTCAATGGGATAGTTGTGTATGGTTGAAGTATGTTTTGTATGTGAATTGGTTTTAACTATGGTTGATGTTTTTTGCTTAAAAACTATGTTTTGTATGTGAATTGGTTTGATCAATGCATATTTTGGTTGGAATTTATGCATCTTTTTATATGTTTTTTATTTTTTAATAAATATTTGTTATGAAAAAAATACTTGTGCTAATGATAAAGTTGATATAATTCTCTGTTTATTTTCTATGTACCAAACAAGAGAAATGATTATCAGCTATATTTCTCTATTGAAATCTCTGTACTACCAAACAGAACAGTCAATTCTCATTCTCCAGACCAATTCTCTTTCTCTGCAATTCCATTTCTCTACAATTCCATTCTCTGTACCAAACACCCCCTAAGAGTAGTTGTTGAAGCTTGGCCACCTATTAAATACCAGACAAATCACTATAATCTTAATATTGTCATCACACATCCATATTGTGATGATTATATGTTATGGTGTCAATAACACATCATTTTTTGTATGAAAAGTGTGTATATACGAAAAGTATACAAAGGAAAATGTAAAAGATAACAAAACTATTAGGAAATTGCTTGAATAATAAACAATTAAATAGTAGGATGACACATCAGTAGAGTATTCACTGTTTATTTCAACTAGTTTTAACAAAAGGTTTGCATAAGTTTTTAATTGGCTGAATCAATCAACTTGTTTATGTTAATAGTATCATCAGTTTCACTTTCAACTGCTCACAAGGAATGTTTAACATCGTTATCATATATTCATATATATTTTATAAGAGCAAGTACAATTAGGACAACTCAACTACTAGAAACATATAATCAATTCACTTTAGTATGCATGTGTCACATGCCGTGATCATCATAAATGAATAAATTCTACTTTCACTAATAACGGAATAGGCAATGTAAGCTACCAAATATAGGACAAAGTACAAATGTTCAAATTTAGTAAAACATATTATTAATACAACTACAATACATGAATAAAAACCATTTTACATTTATCTTAACTACTATATGTCAGTAAAGTTTTAGACGCATTCTTAATTCTAACTAGGGGTGTTCAGTATTCGAATCGGACTCGAATAACTCGAAATTCGATTCGATTCGCATTCGAAGTTGACGGCTCGAATTCGATTTTCAGTCATTCAAATTCAATTCTGTTCGAACTCGATTTTAGTAATCGAATTTCGAATCGAATACGAATTTATAATCATAAATTCATATTCGATTCGAAATTCGAATTCAAATTATACATTTTATTTTTATTATATATATACGTAATTATGAAAATATAAACTACATAATTGAGGATTAAAAATAAAAAGTTTATTGGTTAATAATTAATGTAATTGGACATTATCATTTTGAATATTCAGGATGTGATAACTTTAAATGATTTATTTATTTTATAGATTTGTATTTTTTGTTGTTAAAAACTCAAATTTATAGTGTTTTGAAATTGAAATATATTTTTTAATTGAATTCGAATCGATTCGAATTTCATTTTCGAATCGAATCAAATTTTGAATTAGCTATTCTGAATTCGAATCGAATCGAATTTGTTGAATCTATTTCGAATTCGAATCCAGCTTTAAAATTTCAAAATTCGGATAATTTGATTCGAATAAATTCGAATATTCGAAATTCGATTCGTTGAACACCCCTAATTCTAACATTTCATTAGACTTCACTAGGCAAGTAGTAATAGTAATGTATTATTATAACATATTTTTATGTGAAATATATCATATAAAAGGAAAAGGATAAAAGTGAAAAGAAATAGAAAGTAGAAGGGGGTAGTTATGGTGGGACAAGAACAACAAAGTAAAGTTGATGATGACAAAAGGCTATATTAAAAGCCTCTCGTTTACATTTATCTGTTCGTGTGGTACGTGTTTTAAATCAATATCCTTTTCTTACGGCTATGCGCCACCACATCAATGTGAGATTACATATTATTAAATCACCATGCATTACTATCACCATGATTGCCTTATATTAATGTATCAACATACAACATCCATGTTCTTTTCGGTTTTAATTTTTAATTTGCCTTTCTAGCCAAGAATGTGGCCTGTGTATGTTCAAAGAAACAATCTTTAAGATTGAAGTATTTTATTTTATAGAACTTGGAATATTTGTATAGTTCTCATGATGTATCGGTATCATTACAATCAGACTAATAATCGGGCCATGATATTTCTACAACTTTGTACATTCGGTATGTGAACATACCTAAATGTTTTTGTGTTAGTCAATGTGTCACGACAAAATCTTTTAACCAAGTTTCAGCGGATTCAAAAAAACAAGCCCTAGTTAAAAGATGGATCAATGCTAATCGTTTGTAAGAGGTCGGTCAAATAGTCAATTGAAAGGTGTATAGATCATAAGGAATAAATTTTGGGACCAAACGTGGTCCATTGCCCGTCCTCGTTACCATTTAATAAATGACCCTCTTAATCAATAATAGTCGGTCATAGTACCTTGTTTTCTTGATTGGTTTTTAAATTTTGAGGCTTGAAAGGGTTTAGGCCGTGTGTCTTAATCAAACCCAATATCTTCCGGGGTCTCTTGGTCATGGTAAGGCTATAACAATTACAGACCGATTTTCAAGAAGAAAAAAAACATAAAGGAGAATGGTTTGTAATCAAACGTGATCGATTATAAGTTCTATTTTAGTTTTGGAACATAAAAAATATGAAGTGATCAACACAAAGGTCCTAATCTATTATATAGATGCAAACATGAATTCAATACATACTTATAAACCATGCCATTTTATGCAATTTCATAACGAATGCCTGCAACTCTTAGTATACAGATTTAGATGAGAAAGTGAGAACTACGACAAATTTGTTTCACAATTTATCATTCCGTCTTATTCAAAGCGACTGAGCTTGATTATTCACTAAATATTTTCTTCCGGACCACCCAAGAAATCAAGTATTAGAAAATATAGCTCAACTATTCAGTCGATTCTAAATCAAAAAACGGGTAAAATTTCAACATGTTAAGCCTTTTCTCGTTGAAATATGAAATAAAATGTATAATGTTTTTAGTAACACCATACTAGAAAATTTTATCATCAAGACACTTGAATTATAAAAAATTATAGTCAAAATATCGGGCAATTTAAAAAACAAATATAAAGACAGATTACCACCCCACTATTGTCTGTCAGTAAGTCAGTCAGTGCTGTATTAATGAAGTGGTATCTTGAAGTTTAAAAACAAATATAGACTTCGGATTCCACTCTTTCTTTCTTTCTTTCTTTCTTTCTTTCGGAATTCCCCTCCAAGATACCCGCCATATCCTCCGCAATCTCACCAATTTACTACTAAAGTTACAACTCAAGCTCTACATTCTATTAACAACAACAATATGCAAAACCTAAGCTTCCAAAACCACAATTACAATTACAATTACAATTACAATTACAATTACAATTACAGATCAACCTACAGCAATGCTGCTAGCCCTGACTCCGTAATATTCTCCAACTTCACCCTCAACTCTTCTTCCGCTTCTGCTTCAGCCAGCGTTGACCCTTGCTCCTCCGCCTCAGATATCCTTGACCGTGATTCACTACTCTCCGCAATGTCTACGGTAATATTATTATTATTATTATTATTATAATGTATGTTTAATTATTATAAGGTAAACTTAAAGTCTTAATTAGTCTTGTGATTTGAACAGCATTTGTCCGGACGTGCTGCTTTTCGTCATTTCTCGTCCGCTAGGGGTCCAGATCCAGATCAAAACAACCCACAACTGATTACCAGAAAAAATGTGGAAAAAACAAAATGTATATTATTATTAACTTTTCTACAGTGTATTTTAATAATTCAACTAACTGACTGTTGAAGTTTTTATGCAAATCATAGACATTATTATTATTATTGATTATTGTTTCCTGCTGTGTATGATTATATCATAATGTGCAGCTATCATAGGCTACATTGATGCAGAAATTGATAGTCAGAAGAATCAAACACTAGACTCAGCAAGAAGCTCATTCTCTCAAGCTTTAAAAGGTATTGATTATTAATGTTGAATTTGAATCTGTTAGTTGGTTAGCTAGTTTGTTAGTGATTGTTTGTTACTTAACTGAATTAGTTTTGCTTTATGTAGATTGTCAATACAGGAAGTCTAGATCTGAAATTATTCAAAGAAAGTCGGACCGAAGACGACCGACATCATTGGATCTGAAGAATCAAGTGATTAATAGTAATATGACTAGCTCATCACCAAGGCTCGCTATGAAAACATCTGCTTCCACCAGGAAAACGAGTACGTTCCCGAGCCCGGGAACACCAAACTACAGTCCTGCAAGTGGGATTCAAAAAGGTTGGACTTCAGAACGTGTTAACCGGAGGCAGGCGAATTCGGGATTAATGAGTTATAACAGTGGAAAGGCATTGCCTTCAAAATGGGAAGATGCTGAGAGATGGATATGCAGTCCGGTTGGAGGAGATGGTGGAGTGAGGCGGTCGGGTCAACAACCGCAAAGGCGGCCCAAGTCAAAGAGCGGGCCGCTTGGGCCTCGTGGGTCGGTTTACAACTCTACGTATTCTCCTCAAGTGCATATGTTTGATGGTGGGAATATTGGGAGTTTGTTTGCTGGATCGCCGTTTTCGAGTAGAGTAAATGGTGGTGATGGTTTGTTTGTTAGGTATCATGATCAGCTTGATAACAGTGGGAGTTTTCCTTCATTGAATGAGCCTTGTTTGGCATGGTCACTTAGTGTACATGGTTGCTCTGAGTCGCTGAGCGAGTCATTGTTGCGTATAACTCAAGGTGTGTGGTGTTAACCTTTCTGTTTGCTTTGTTGTTATTTTAAAATGATCACTAGTTTAAATGCACATTTTTGTATAGTTCGATTCTTAATTCTAGTATCTTGAAGTTAAGTATATCAATTTGTATGCATTTTGGGCAAATTCATGAAACCACATTGAGTAATCAGGTTTTGGGTTGGCATATCTAACCCGTTTAAAAAATGGGCCGTGTTTAAGTTGATCTATTTAATTAAACAGGTTGTGTTTAGGTTGACTTGTTTAACCCATTTAGTTAAGCAGGTCGACCTGCCATTCTGTTTAGTTAAACAGGTTGATCAACTAACCCGTTTATGACCCTTTTTAACCCATGATTTAACAACCCACCAACTCGATTAACACGGTTACAAGTTGGTTAACACCTGCCAAACCGTTTGACACATTTAAATAAACGGGTTATACGGGTCGTGTTTGGGTTACACGATTTTAAGTGTACTCACGTTTGGGGTTGATGCTTTTGACACAAATAAAAATGCGGGTCGTGTTTGGGTCATAGACATGTATATATTTGCATTGTTTTGATAATCTTTTGATACATGAGCTTAAAACGAAAACAATATCATTTTTTACAGATGGTAGAATCGGTCGCATGACAGATGCAACTACCAACACACCTCATGATGCTTCAAGAAGAGATATGGCAACCCAAATGAGCCCTGATGGTAGTCCATACTCGTCTCCTAGAAGAAGAAACTCATACTCTATCCACCTGCCAACTTCTATTGGGGAGACGCGATCCTCTAAAGCAGTCGTGCGGGACGTACAGGTGGATGATCAGATCAGTTTATCAGGATGGTCCATGAAAACAAGACCTCAAGTTCCAGGTAGGCGGTCCGCCTCTGAAATGGTGGATGGTTGGAAAAGAAAAGGCCTTGAGGTTCGAGCTGCTGATTGGGATGTTTCAGAGATGACAAAAAACCTCTCCAAGTATGCATAACTAATGTTCGGTTATCTTTTCACGCTTGAAACACTTAAAGCTTGTTTTTGAATATACATTGTTTGTTATTTTTTTCAGGGTGAAACGGGAGGAAGCTAAAATTACTGCTTGGGAGAATCTGCAGAAAGCTAAAGCAGAAGCAGCTATACGGAAACTTGAGGTTTGTTTCCACCTTCTTTGCATACTTGTAATTTGGATTAAATAGTAGTGGTGTCAATTTCTTACACGACACGAAAGCCATCAGGTTTTGGGTTGATGGGCCGTGTTTGGATTGACCTATATAATCTTTTTATATATAACAGGGTGACCAGCCAACCCGTTTGCGACCAATTTAAATTACTTATTACAACTTCTCAGCCCGTTTAACTTGTTTAAATATTTGGGTTAAATGGGTCGTGTTCAAGTCACACGGATTTAAATGTGTCTGGGTTACGGGTTGATGTCTTTGACAAGAACCTGACTGTGACCCGTTTAAAGCATTTATTGCAACCCCTCAACCTGTTTTACTTGTTTAAAGAAACGGGTCAAACGGGCCGTGTTTAGGTCTTGTCTAGCTTAGGGTTGATGTTTTTGACACGAATAAATATATTGGTTATGTTCGGGTTGATGTGTTCAATCTGTTTAGTTAAACAAGGTGACCCGCAAACATGTTTGCAACCCGTTTAAACCATTTATTGCAACCCCTCTACATATTTGATTTGTTAAAAAAGGGTTAAACAGGCCATGTTCAGGTCACTCGAGTCTAAGTGTGTCTGGGTTAGGGTGGTTGTCTTTGATATGAATAAATATATGGGTCATGTTGAGTTGACCTGTTCAATCAAACTGGGCGGCCCTCCAACCCACTTGTGACCCATTTAAACCATTTATTACAACCCTTAGCCCGTTTGACTTGTTTAAATAAACAGGTTAAACGGGGTATGTTAAGGTCAAATGAATTTAACTGTATCGGGGTTAGGGTTTACGTCTTTGACACGAATACATACACCAGTCATGTTCGTACACAACGATTCATCCCTCAAACTTGATATGACTGATCCTTTTTACGATATATATTTGAGTGATGAAGTCAGGTTGTGTTGTATAGATGAAACTGGAAAAGAAGAGATCGTCATCAATGGATAAGATAATGAATAAACTAAGATCAAATCAAAAAAAGGCTCAAGAAATGAGAGGGTCGGTTTTATCCAAGCATACTCATGATCAAGTTTCTACTAGAACTTCTTCTGCTTCTTCTTCGTCTTCTCACAAAGCCATAATGAGGACTCCACAGATAGGTTCCTTAAGTGGCTGTTTTACCTGCCATGCATTTTGACAAGCTGTTTATGCTTGGTGAAGCGTTTTAAGACGTCTCAGAAGTTTCGATACATTATGTAATATGTGTTTTCTTGTATGTAATAACCAAACAAACTGTAAAAGATAAATTTGACAATGGTCATAACAACCATCAATGGGAGTAGATGACATTTTGAAACTCGTGATAGTAAAGTAAACAAACCAACTTGTGAACGGGTGACTGAGTGCCCCAGCTCGATGGTTATGTGTAAAGCTATGCAACCGGGAGGTAAGAGCTGGTTTGAATGTAGTTCAGGAAGATTGGTTACCTGCCCCACATGATAGAGGTTCTGTGTTCGAACCGATGACCTTTCCTTTCACTTTTCTCATTTTAAAGTTGCATACTTTTAGAGTCATTTACACCCTGGCATGTCTGCTTGGTGTTTGATATTTATAAGCAAAATACAGCTTAGGCTCGAACTTACAGCCTTTGGTCAAGTAGCGGTCTCATGATTTTTTTGTTTTCTATCGGGGTCAGCTTTTATCAATGTTCATATCTCTTAAGTTGACGTGTGAGTTTCCGGTTTGGGTTGGGTCACATAAATAGTGACACCTTGTTGCAACTGGTAAAACGAGGAGGTACAATGAGAATTGGAGGTAATAGACGAACATTTTGGCATTCAAAAACCTTAGGGGTCGACTGAAAACCGTAGTATATGTGTCATATTAAAATAAAAAAAAACAATAAGATAGGTTGACTAGAGGTGCACACAGAAACCGGTTAACCGGTTTGAATCCGATCCATTAACCGGTTAGTAACCGCTCTAATACAAACCGGTTTATAACTGTTTCTAACCGCCGGTTAGAAACCAGTTATTCATTTTCACCCACAGTACCGGTTAATAATCGATTTTTTATAAACCGTTCCTAAAAACCGGTTAATAACAGGTTATAACGTTAAAAAAACGTACAGCACCTGCAGGTCTTTTTTTTACCGTCGGGGAACGACTCTTAACCATTTTTTGACCGTTTGGACTCATTTTAACCCTCCTTAATGGTATAAATAGCTATTGGGTGTGCTGGGTTGATTACATCACTTCCCGAGCTCTCAAAAACGCAAAAAAACCTCAAAACCGAACTCAAAAACCACTTCCAAAATGCAAAAAAAAAATGGCACACTTGAACAACTTGGTGGTTTAACCGTCAAGAAAATTGTCTCAACAAACTAAGACAAAACTCTTTGGTCTAATTTCAAGTGCGAAATGTCGAACGGGACGTTTAAGGCTCTGTGCAAAAAACATGGAAAATTTTACGCACAAGAGTCGAACTCCTCTTTAAGGCTTCACCTAGAAAAACATTGTCAAACTTGGTTGACCCTGCACCCTATATGTGTGGGCCTTTCTATTAATCTTGAAAAATTACCACTTTTAGCATTAAAAGTCTACCTATATGTTTTGTATTATTGTTTATAATATAATCAGACAAATAATTTATACATAAATGATATTTTTTTTTGACAAGATGATAAATTTATAGATAAATGGTATTCTTAAATGATTTTATACATCATTATGTTTCTGTTACAGATTAAGTAAATTTAATGCAATCTCCGACCCATTTTGGCAAGCTCGAAACCCACAATTTCATATAATTCCTTTTATTGGAACAAGTTTGGGTTGACGTGTTTTAACCTAGCCCATTTTAACTTGACTTGTTATGGCTTGCCTTATTTTTCGTCCTATTGATGAAAAATCTAAGTCCACACCTTACCCATCACCACCATCACACCACAAATGTTCTCCAATAATAACAATTGTGATCATGACATTAATAACAATGATAGTAAATAATCACAATTACAATGATAATATTGACAATTTTAGTTATGACGAGAAAAGGGGTAAAAATGTAGATCAAAGGGTTGTTTGATCAAATTGTAAAATCATTTTCACACACTTAAAATACAAAACTAGAGCAAAAAGTTGACACTTAAGAATCAAACTTGCGTTTCTAAAGGCAGTGCATGTGCTTACTGTCATGTCCATTCTAAAATCAAGTTGCAATTTTCAAGTTTTGGAAATTTCCGGAATAATTTGTTAGCATCAAGAAGTATCTATAAGAAAATGTTCAATTTTGTTAACTTTCCTTTCTAGTTTATTTGGCTTTGTTTGTCTGGTTCTCTTTCTTTTCCTTGTACATTCGGGCTTTTGTGACTTGCAATATGCCTTCTTGTTTTTCTTTTATAATACTGGCCTTTCAAGAACAAAAAGATAATGAAACTTTCTTCAAAATTTGGTCTAGATTGGTCGGCATAGAAGGCTCTAAATTGCTTAAACACCATGGAAAGGTTAGATATTTCAAATGTTGACAAGCAAAGAAAGCATCTAGATCAGTCTTGAAAGGGTCTAGTATTCAAGTTATAGTATAAGTTACATTGAAAATCATCTTTTGTTAAAATAGATATTCAAAATCAACAAATTAGACAACGTTAAATAAACAAAGAAGGCAAATAATTAGCCGACCCACTAAACCTTGAAAAGTACTAAGGGCTCCATATAAAAGTCGATCAAATTAATATACGTGTGAATTGTTGTCTTATCATCCACTTCCAAATTGATCAATTATACTTTTAACCGCTGGCTAAAATTTAGTTTGCGCTTTAAATGTCAATATCTATTCAACCTTGTCAACATGCCAGTTTAGGTGATTTCCTTACAACCTAATGAAATCAGCTCTTGTACCATATTATATTACTTTCACTTTACTAAAAACATATTAATATCGAATATACAATCAAACACACATTCTGAATTCTCAAATCCTTCATATATGTGTGGGCTTTGGAACTTTTCTTGAATTCAATATGGGCCTTATCCCAGCTTTTACAATAATATCTATAACTAGTTTTAGAGCCCGTGTAATATACTGGATAATTCAAATTATAAAATTACAAGTAAAAAAAATAATTACATAACGTATATGAAAAAATGTATTACATCTATGTTTATATCTATATTATGTGTATATAGATTAATTTTATTTGTATCACAAAATGATTTTTTTAAATGAACTTAATAAAAAATGCACATGCAAAAACGTACCTGAGAGCGCTCCTTTTATTGAAACTTTCATTGTCAGTATCATATATGTATAATTGAAAGAAGTCAAGAAGAAGATTTTTCGTACAATGGTCATACAATAGTAATTCAAACCACTCAGCCTAAATACTGAAAGAGCTACCTTTATTGATGTAGTTATCAATTTATAACCCATAGAAGGAAATGAGAACATTAAATTATAACGACAGATGTTCTTCAAGAACTATGTTTTCTGAGCTAAACCATGAAAAAGATTTTGATAAGTTTGACAACATAAAAAATACCATGTTAACCCATTAAATTTTGTGAATATTCTGCTTCATTTAAGCATAGTTTTGTATGGCATGCTTCCCATATAACGTGCTGATCACTATTGAATGAAAGGCTAATGTTGACACAAATGCTTCAAATTTGATACAAGTTAGAAGCATTGATAGGCCTGTGGTGGAATGTCGTAAGTGTTCACTATCTATTCTTAAATTTTAATAGTTGAGAGAAAAATAGTCAATTTACCAAATCCCGAACCTTTTGATTTTTTCCAAAAATGTCCTTGAACATAAATTTAAAACCCAAATCATGTTTAAAATTCTCACTTTCATCCATTTGACATTTCAAGCTAACACTTTGAACCTGTAAAAAATTTGACTATCAATCTATTTGCATTCTCAAACTTTTAAAAATACTTAGATTTCTCATTTTTGGCCCATAACAAATTTTGACAGAAATGTAGTTAACTTGTACCAAACAATCTATTTACCATTTTTTTCCTGTAAAACCCAAATTTAAGTTCCACAAAACTTGAAACAATCCTTGATAAAAAAAATCAAGAAATTAAATATGATAAACTTTGTTATATATGAGAGTAATTGATATATATTTACTAAATTTACCGAAAAAATAAATTGATAGATTTAAAGCATATATTTATAATTTATAAATTTATATGACAATTTACAATAATAATAATAATAATAATAATAATAATAGATAAATGGATTGGTTATTAAATAATACTTTTAAGCATAGATTTATAATTTAATAATTTAAAAAAATTGTTTTGTAAAATAAAAGCATGTTCGAGTTTTGTTTTTCTTTATAATCTTCAACAATATACATAGTAAAACATGTTAATGATAACATTTGAAATTATATATTCTTTTCAATCTTTTAAAAACATGGGTTGTTAATTTTTGTATTTCACCAAGTATTTTGGAATATATAGTAAAATAATATGTTAATATTTACTTTTATAAAACTATAAAAATGTATAAATATAATATAAATAAAATTTAAAAGGAAATTGAATATGGACATGTATTAGAGTCAATTAAGATATTAGTTTTGAAGAAAAAAAAGTTGTGAGGTTTAACCATAAACTGACACGTGCCACAATTATTTTACTTTATTAGAATATATGTAGATAGATAATAAAAACATTTCGATTTTTGTTTTTCTTTATATATCTTCAACAACATACATAGTAAAACATGTTAATGATAACATTTACACCACCATAAATGTAAATTTTAATGGTTACACGAATGTTTATAAATAAATTAGATGAAAATGTTGACAATTATGACTATATTAAAAAAATGGTAGAGTTGAAGATTAACTTTAAAAAAATAAAAATAAAAATTACATTCTACTTAGTCATCAATGTTTGACTACCAGTTTATCATTTATTAGAAAAAATAATTATGAAAATTTATTAATACACTATTTCATATAAAACTATAATTTCTCTTTTGGGTTGAAAAAATAGATTGAAATTAGAATTTGGGCACGTTACATGTGACAAACAAGTGAACAACATAGAGCATCCAAATTTGACGATGAAAGGTAAAAGATTTTAAAAATTGGTTTCGAGTCTATTCGTTGACCATACCAACTAGCACACCCAGCTCAGTTGGCTGGGTGTGTATGTGGGTTATGTTGTAGCCGGCTTTCAGCGCGGGTTCGAGTCCCGACAGAACCGTTTCTGTTATTATTATTTTTCTTTCAAAAAAAAATTCATTGACCATATCAAGTTTCTAGAAACAAGTTAACAATATAAATTTTGTATACATCCCACCTATCCTATGCGGCCCAACATATTTAGGCCGTGTCATCATCTAAATAGTATATGACCCACCCATTAGGTTTCCGAATTTCTGTATTTGAATCTATAAAAAAAACTTGAATTATCCTTGCTTCATCATCCTAAATAATATATGACCCACTAGACTCTGGCGAGAAGCCCTTTCAAGATCAGAAGATGGTGACAATGCTTATTATGTTTTTTTTTACATGTTACTTATTACTTAACATACAACTCAGATTATTGATTTTGGGTTAAATGCTTTAAGTAATTTGAAATCCATGTTGTATTTATAGAATAAAAGTGTGTTTAAATGTCATGTATTTGATCAAAATAAAGAGATGATACTAAAATTAAAGTTGTTAACATATATGTATTACCTATTTGGGAATTGTATTAAGAAACAAAAATCACTTTTTGAACATCATATGAAATTCTAAATCAAGTGACGGGAATCCCTTTTGGGACATCATATGAAATTCTATCAAGTAATATGAACAACTTAACACGGCCTTTTTCAACTTTGTTCATTCGTTTACATACAAAGAGAAAAAACCAACCGAGGTGATCAAAGATCACTTTTAATATGGTCATCGATAGATGCTTGATGGTAGATGTAAGTCTCCACAGCCGAAGGTTTTTTCACGAAACTAATCGATCAAGAGGATAAATTGTAGTTGCAACTAGAACTAATAAATAGCTAGAAATAGTAACAAACTAACCCCAAAAGGAGGTACTGGGGTTGGATATCGAGTTGCATGAGTCGTCATGGAGGTAAGGATTCCGATGTAGGCCAAGAATGAATAGTCATTGCCTCAGGGCATCCGGTTGATCTTTTAGAAAATGGATGGATATAGTCTCCTAGATTCAGACGAAAAAAGATTTTGTCAGTGTTATTATTATGATTTCTAGGTGATCAGGTTTTGTGGTGATTAGTGTTGTATAAAATCGGTTCTAGGTGGCGATTAATCAGGAATTGATTGAAAATCAGTCCTAGATCGATACGTCTTCAGCTAATTAATCAGACCCAAAAACTTGGTAGTCTGCAACTGAAAATGCCCCAAATTGGACTAGTGTTTTTCTCTCTCTCCTTTTTAAAGGAAATTGAACCTTAGTTTTAACTCGTTAACTTTAGTTATATATGAACTTTGAAGTAAAATGTCTGTTGTTCTAAGAAAATGGAAATAGTCTGTCCTTTTGACTCACACTTTAGCCATTCAATCGACTTCTATTTTGTTTAGTTTGTATGTTAAACATTTATGTTTATGTATAAGAAAAATTATGTATACGAAAAAGGTCTTAACCTGTGCAAAAAATTTGGAGGCCCTAAACAAATGCTTTTAATTGAATTCTAGAGTTGGCACTTAGGTATACTAAAGTGCGTTGGTATCTGGTTAGTCCATGCATATTCTTCGGGTGGGCCTCGACATTTAAGTACGGGTTTCTACCCGAAGTGCTTGTTTTTCTCAAATCTACTAGTTGGGAAGTTGTGCCCAAGGTAACACACATCAACACTTCGGGTCTGATTTAAACCTTTATAAACTAAGAGGGACTTAACTGTAATCCATTCAAAGTTCAAATCGAGGGTTCATAGTTGAAATTATGAAAAGATATATAACCCATTCCTAGCCTAGATATTAGATCATGCATTAACGTATGATAAAACAGTATGCGAAAGACCTCCAATATCAAAATCAACATATCTCAAGTTAAGAGAAGAGTTATGAAAGCCATAATACATGAATTTGTGGTGTTCCAAAGAGAAGAATAAAAAATGAGGTCCAGCGGACCGTCGCCATATTATGGTAGTCCGTCAGGGGTGAATAAGTATGAAATGGGACGCTGACATGTGCATATGACTCATCAAATGCTAGCGAACCATCAACATTTTCCTAGCGGCCCGTCGAGCCAAAATTTGACATGTATCACTAGAACTAGACATATGTCTGATGATGAATCAACGTTAGGCGGCAGCGGTCTGCCCCTGAAACCCTAACATTCTGATAGGAGTCCCAAAATTAGCCTATGAATAGGGCAAAGGATTTCAGTTGAGGAATTTACAAAGATTGAACTCCCTCTCGATATACGTACGCCACACTCTTTACTCGAACATTGCTTCGCCGTTAAGGAATTCGACACCCGATTCCTGAGCCCCAATAGTGGTATTGCTGAGCCGTCTCCCCGTGCCTCAAAGTGTGTGTCATGTTTTTTGGAGTTTCGACGTTGGTTGAACGAAGGTTGTATCTGATCACCCAAAGCTGTAACTTGACCCCAGTGTCTCGTTTAGCATGGAGGTTCTACCCTATCGTTAAAATTTGTAGTTTACTTTGTAACTACTTATTAAAGCTTGTTGATGTACGGTTTACAGGCTTATGTCCTTATTTATCATCTAATTAAGACCTTAGTCGGGGTGATAGTGAAACCTTGATTGAAAATATCAACTTTTTTGGATTGACTTTAATCCAAAGGTTTTGACAAAATTAATGTTTCTTCATGATGAAAAATGTCTTTTTAAATTAAGAAATGAGTGATCAAAAAGAAGGATTGTAAGTCTAAACTGTCAAGATAATCTATCAGAAAATCTCAAAAGGAAATTATATTGTAACAAGAGGTTTTGATATATGAAGAAACATCTGATATTAAGATATGCATACATAAAACTACAGTTAATATGAGTAAAATGCAAGTGTGTTATGTGGAAGTACCTTCGGGTGAAATTTCTCGCTAAATGCATAGTCTACTAATCCAAATATGATCAAATTGGTTCTAGAATTTTGCTAAACAAAGTATATTGTTAGTTGACGTCATTCACCAAATGTGTGCTGACGTATTTTCAAAATAATATTTTCAGGTAATTAGGACTAGGGTGATAAAAAAATAGATTGCCGAATGGATTGATGACTCCTTAAACGATACGTAAATGTGATGGCTAAAATACCTGTAATGAAAATTTAGATTTAATGGTTTTGTAATATCAAGGGTATTTAGGTCAATTTTTGAATAAATTAATACTTTATCCACATAAATTCCCGTTGCAATAAAGTAAACTTTGATGTATTTACAACACCGTTACTAAGCATGGTCACACGGCTAGGCCCTGAGGCCGGATGTGACACCCAACTCTAAAGTTCATGACAAGAGGAAACTAATAATCATTGATCATTATTAGCGTACTTGGCGACTCTCGAGGACACCTCATTTAGAAGACGGCTCCCTAGATTATGGTTAATTTGATTGATTTCAATTTGGATTTGAAAAATTGATATCATTTGTTTAGATTTAAGGTAGTGTTAGATATCAAGAAATCACAGATGGAATAAAATGGATCATTGTGAGGAGATGGAAAAAACGGGTTTGGTAGGTCAAGAAGAATGGAATCACCAATTTTACAAGGAATCTCATTAACTCTGAACATGCTACCATCATCAACACCACCACTACCTTTGGGCGCTGCCTCCACCACCACCATTGAGCACCACCACCACCGGCCGCCACCACTAGATCCTCCGGCTACCTTCACCACCACCACCACCATCATCATCGAGAACCTCCACCAGCACCACCACTATCTCCAACCGCTATCACCCACACCGGCCGACACCATCAGCACCTACTCACCACCTCTAGTCGCCAATGCCACCGACAACAATTATACGCCACCACCACCACCTCTTACCACAACCATTTGTCACCACCACCTACCACAACCTTCCTGTCTAACAAACAATACACAATAAAGATTCATTTCGCTCCCACATGGTAACCAAATTAGCCAACAAAATGCTAACGATCAATTTCTTTAGTTGTCCATTCGATTCTCTCTTCTATTTCCCATTCTCTCATTTCCACGACCCCATACCAAATATACCCTAATTATCCATTCTGTTTAATTGATAACCATTGTCAGTAACTCAGCAACAAAAAAAGACTATTACTTATAAGGCAATGTATAGTGGGGCGAGAAATAAGGCGATGTAGGCAATTTTTTTAGGAACACCGCCCCCGACAATAATAGAGGCGATAGGGGGGGGGTGGCGATGAATATTTGTCGCCGGTGTTTATTATTATTTTAAACATTTGACCGGTGCCGGTGGTCTTAAGTAAAAAAACAAAACAATACACACACACACACTGTAACATCCCCAAAATTTCAATCCAAGTACGATAAGTTAATAGAAGAAAGGGGATTAAAATTGAAAATTTTTGATTTATTAACCCATCGCGATATGCGACGGGCATAGCTAAGGAGACATCGTGATACGCGATAGGAACGTCACAGAAACCTAAAATGGGCGGTGTCGCGATACGCTACGGCATAAGACATTAAGCCATCGCGGTACGCGATTACTAGGATAATAGGAAAGTGACACGTGTACGCCACGTGTCAACACATGGCTGAAGGTGTCTTATAAAATGACACGTGTACGCCACGTGTCAACACGTGGCAGAGAGTGTTTAATAAAGTGACACGTGTCCGCCACGTGTCAACACGTGACAGAAGGTGTCTGAGAAGATGACACGTGGCGACACGTTCATCTATAAGTAGAACGTTTCATGGCTCATTTCATTCACATCAAATCACTCTCTCTAGAAACTTTCTCTCTTTACCTCGGTTTCCATGCCACCGACCCGACAAATCATAACCTCGTAATCCGCACCATATACCGACGACACCTCGAAGTTCGTACCCACAATCCCGACGACCGGCGCACCTCGTTCTGCGTGCCGACCTCGTAATGCGTGACGACCACGTTTTGAGTGCCGACCCGAGACAAACCGACATTCTGCCTCGAAGTACGTGCACGATCCGACGACCCTGAACGTTGCCTCGATTTGCGTGCCGAGGAGTTGCTGATCAAGATTCTCAAAATATGTGCAAGAGTCGAAGTGATGCCCGAGAATCTAGAAAATAATAAGCTAAGCAAGGTAGGGGTTTTGTCCAAATAAAATATTATTATTTCAAAGGCTTAGACCCTAGTCATGGGTATAGCCTAGACCTTGATCAATTATTTTAATCAAATAAAATATAATTAAGAAATACTAAATTATATAAAAAAAGGTTATAACTAAAATATAATTTCTTCATGATTAAGAAATGTAAGTGTTCACATACATGAGGATATAGTAAGAAAGATAAGCTTTACCCACAAGAGGTATAGTCAAAAACTAGTGTTACTTTATGATTAAGAAACATGAGATTTTATATAAAAGTTATAGACAAATGACGTTTCTTCTTGAAGAAGAAACATAGTACATAAGTGGCAAATAAAGAGAAAGAATTCATGTCCAAAATGTTTTATTCAAACAAAAGATCAATCAAGGTTTAAAGCTATCGATCCGGGTATTTATATAAACCTATTTTATTATAGGTCAATCATTCAATCAATCATTCATTCACAAATGTTTTCAAACGAGATCACCACATCATTCAGAACAGACAGTCACAGGTGAATACGTTAAACCTTTTTCAGTCAAGATAAACGGGTTGTTCATCTTAAACAAATACAGACAAATAAAGATTTAAAGGGATTACGTGATCCCTATTTAATTTACAAGATAGAAAATAAAAGCAACTCAGACCGAGTACACATGTGTCTGGATCCAAACATAATCAATATAGTCTATCAGTCAAGGCTACGTGGCCGCAGACTAGAGATCATAATAAAAGTTCTCCAATGGGCATCAGTTCCCAATGGGCGTCAGTTCCCAATGGGCATCGGTTCCCAATAGGCGTCAGTTCATGGGAGAACCGTAATTGTGTGTGTATGACAAGTGGTACAAATCCCAGAAATAATAGACGTTTCTGCTGAGATGGTTTCACGAAAACTATCTTGTCAGTCAAAGAAAGATTTATAAATGTTTTTAGTGTCAACGATTCACCAGCATATCGCTGACGTATTTTTCCACCCCAATATTACAGGAAACAAAGTTAGTGAAGGTAACAAGGAATTAGAGCCATTCAAGAAGATAGACGCCCACAAGGTAGAGATGGCTCAGTTTTTAATTAAAAGATTATAAACAATATGATTTGTAAAATCAAGCGAGGTTTATAAATTAAACACTCGGGTATTTATTATCCGAGAAACTTTTCAAACAAATTAAATATTTTTCAAATGTTTCAAAATGATAAATTAATAAATAAAGCTTTATAAATAAATAAATATCTCGAAGTATATTAATACTTTTTAAAAGACTTCCGCTAAACTCTGATACATTTACAAAACCGGTACCAATTATTGGTCACACGCCTAGGCCCTAAGTCGGGGTGTGACACACACACACACACCTCTTCTTCTCCAACTTCATCTCCATTTCATACAAAAATACTCCATTTTCTTAAAAAAGATAAACTATATAAAATTGAATCTTAGAAACAACCTAAACCCTCATTTCAGTCAATACCATGGTTTGCAAAACTGACTGAACCAACCGAGCGTAAACATTCAATGGTTCCCGAACACCGGAAACCAACCGAACCTAAACTATCCGTATCCTTTTCCCGACCCGAACTTAAATATGTACGCCAACTTCCTCAGCCCCCCCAAAACCCCATGCCGGTTGTAATAACTCGAATTTTCCAAATTAATATTTTTATATCCATTTCCCGACCCGATTAATGTTCGGGAAATTTTTACCAATTAAAATATCGCGTTTATCAAAATATTATTATTTTATTACTATTTGTTCAATTATTTATGTAATAAATAAACTCAACTTTTAAACATAAACATTTTTAACCCTAAACTATAATTTAACGCATTTTGTTTCCACATTTAAACTAGAGGGACTAAACAGCAAATATGATATATTAATATATAACAAAATGGTATGACCCGCTAACCCTTATGTCAAACCCGTATCCGTGATCCAAACATCAAACCCGGAAACCCATTTAGTAATCTTGCACCACAATTATCGTCTAAGTTATGGAATTGATTTATGATCTTTGTTAAGCTTGCCTAAACGAACCTTACTGACATAACTGCTTAGGAAATTATGATCAAGAATATACGATTTGCTATTTTCCACGAAACCGTCTTTAATCATATTAGGGTTATACGTCTAGATGTTGATATACAACAATTAAACTTGCCTGCACAACAATAACCATGTTGCCAACAATAGCCCCATAACTGATTTGATTTTAACATCCAGTAAGTGTCTGTTCTTCAGATTGTTATTACCGGCTTCACGTGGAGATAATTAACCCACTGTTCATCATCGTTTGAGGTATTATGATACACAGATTTGGTCATCTTTGAATGCTCGTTATTAACCCTAACGTTAATTGAATAAGTTGTTAACGAATTATCCAATTTGATATTCTAGGGTTTGTTCTAAATGAACTGCTTTGTCTGTCTGTTTATTTATTATCGGACCTACCATATAAACAACCAACACACCGGGCGCATGGTTGGTGTCTATTTGTTTTAGACGTTGTGTGGCTGGGGGCGCAGCTTCGAGCCTCCCCCAGCCCGTTTTGGGTTTCTTTATTTTTATAAATCCTTTTTAATTCATATATTAATATATTAACCATTTAAATCCTATTATTAGTATTATATAGATAATAACAAATCAATATTTTTACAAGACTGACATTAACCGATTATTTTTCCGAAACTTAGTTAAACCATATATATGTGAATATATTTCAGAAGTTTTTTATAGCGAGAAGTGCGAGAAGTGAATGTGTAACTCCATTAACCCCTAATTTCACTCCATTTCTTATGTGTAGGTGCGTTGTGTAGGTGCATATGTATGTGTGTAGGTGCGTATGTTTGTATATGTGTACGTATGTTTGTATATGTGTATGTATGTTTGTATGTGTGTAGGTACATAGGTTTGAATGTGGCTCGATACATTTATATGTTTGTAGGTAGATTTGAATGTGTAATTAAGATATAAATACAATCAACATACATATATGTATGTAACATCATATGAAAGGGAGTGAAATTAGAGATTAATAGAGTTATACCTTCACTTCTCGCTGTAATATCACTTCTCGCAAGATCTATCCCCTGTATGTATGTATGTATGTATGTATATATATAATAGTTGTTAAAATTGTTAAAGTTTTAATAATAAAGTTTCTATTATTTATTAAAGTTTAAATATTCTATATATATATATATATCAAATATGATCTTGTTAATTAATGTATTGTAATGATATATTTAAGTATTTTATAAAAGATCATATTATTATTTATTGTCTATTATTTACAATATTATTATAAAAGATATGTTTATTAGCAATAAAAAATATAAAAGAATCTAAAAGCAAATCTCTTAATGTAAACCATAAGAATCTTTATAAATATTTGGTTAAGTATTTTATGTATTTTAAATAAGTAAAATCATATTATTTGTGATAAACTTTTGTTAAATAAAAGTGATAATAAATTAAAGTAATGTATTACTTTTGTAAGAACTCACTTGCAAGTCAAATCCCGAACCTCCATCTAGTTCTAGTTTGGTTATTCAATTCATACTAATTTTCCTCAATTATTGTTACTTAGGATTTCTCGTCGGTATTTTCTCGGGAAGATCAATCTACCTTTATATCTTAACGAATCATATATCTTGCTTAATTGCTAAGGTGAGTAATCACTCAACTTTTTACTTATATTAAATCTTTTGGGGGCACATGCGTACTTTATCTATTTACCTATTATTTAGTACTTAACTTGCAGCTGTTAGTGATCATGTGTGTTTAACAATTTATAGCTAAAGTTTTATATGCTTATATGCTTTCCTTGAATTCCTTCAATACATGTCGGAGAGGTTTAACATATTCTCAGACTAGTATGATCATACGTCCGTCGTGTTAGCTATCGTTCAGTTTCATCTGACATCGAGCTTACCGACAACATTATTTACTTGTTTATTGGTTAAATTGCTTATCTCACTTGACGCAGTTTGCATGTTTCTTTAATTATTATATATTACTGCTGTTGTGTCTTAAACTGGTGTTTTACTCACTCAACATGTGTTGTTGACAAACCTTTTTATTTTATACGCATATGTAGGTTATTGTTTGAACTAGTTGCAAGATTTGGTGAAGACTTAGTGAAGAATTTATGTTAGAAACCTTTTAATCAAGATCATTTGTGATACAAATTGTATTGTTGTATGATTATTGTTTTTGTATTTTGTACTTGAATTATTTGAATCATTTAATCGAATTAAATTGATGCTGCCACTTTTAAATATTACATGATAGTACCTTGAGAGCTGTGAGCAATCAGCTCACGCCCCGGAATTTCCGCCTTAGGTTGGGGTGTGACACCAGTGTTTGGTCTAGCCAACCGGAGCCGGAGCTGGAGCCGGTGATGGTGCCGGAAACTCAAATGACCCGTGCCTCCAGTTGAAGCCAAAAGACGACACGTAAACACAAAAATAAGCAACTGGAGAGCCGGTGGCGCCGCGTGATCCATACAAGCAATGGACGGAGGATGAGGAACTAGCTCTCACAAAAGCTTGGATCGCCAATTCAGAGGATCACGACGTTGGTAAGTTTTTTAATAGTAAGTATTTATATAACTTTATTTAGCGTTTATTAAAATTTTTTATTAATTGTGAATCAAGCCTCCAAAATATTTTGGAAGAAAATATTTGAAGCTTGGCTCGTGCTAACGGGTAAACCGGAAGAATACCCGGGTAAAGAAGCGGTTCAAGCCCATTGGAAGGTAGGCAATCGAGAATGCAAAAAATTGCCGGGATATACAGCCGCTTGAGTGATCTCGGTTGGCGTAGCGGGAAAAACGACACCGACATCCAATCTCAATCGTTAAGAGACTTTTGAATTCAAGGGCAAATCGAAGGGCGGATCGGGAACCCGTTTAAGCATTTTAGTTCTTAGGAAAAACTCAAGTTTTGCCCGAAATGGAAAGGGGCACCCACCATTCCAGTAGCTTGAAGAGCCGACGCATCATCTCGGGCTACAAAAAAGTAGAGGACATCGTCGTCAACAAATCCGAGCACAACAACAACACTCGTCGATACTCGTAAATTCAACCTCGTTGACAAATATGACGCGGTTAATTTAGACGACGTCGTACAATTGGCTTGACCCCGCGGGAGAGGAAAAAAAAATAATTCGAAAAACGGGGAGGGTTTGTCGTCGTCACAAGTCAATATGGAGGCGAACGATGAAGTCGAACATCTAAACGAGGTGTTCGGTCGTTTCGAAACCCATGCCGTGAAACGTAGCGCTACCCTCCAACAAACCAACAAGCACCACGAAAAACTTGCCGCTATGTTTGAATTGCGACAAATGTGTAATGACTATGAATTTCTCGTTGTGGCCGGGTTATACGAAGATGCCACATTATTAGAAGAACAACGAGTTCAAAAAATGCACGAATATTATGGATATTAGTTTTATGTTTTTTTGCTATATATATGTGTGTGTGTGTATTTCTCTTTTTAATTTATTGCATTTTAATTTATTTATTTAATTTAATAGGTTTTTATTTGTTTAATTTAATTATAAAAAGAAAATAATAAAAAAAGGTGACGTGGTAAGGAAGGGCTACAACACCATTACACCCTTAAAACAAAAACTCATCATTTGCTGATTGGGCGTCACATGGTATAAATCGTCTATTTTTTAGCCCCTATACTACACATAGGCCATGGCCTAATAACAATGATTTACCATAATCTAACTATAGTATAAAAGAAAATAATGAAGATGATCTGGCAATCCCACATTCATTCTTGGCCTAATATCTCTTCTCATTCATTTGACTTATCCATGGGTTATGGAGCAAAACCATATTAAAAAATGGGTTATAATTTCCTTTATAATTCTCTAATCTCTCATTTAATTCTACCTAACAATCCATGGGTCAAGATAATTTTGACAAATGGGTTATAATTTCATTTCTAATTATCTAATTTCTCATCTTATTCATTCTAACAATCCATAGGTCATGCCGTCATGGGACAAAACAATTTTGAGAAATGAGTTATAATTTTCATTCTAGTTTTCTAATATTTCATCTCATTTATCATGATTATCCACGGGTAATTTGTCAGAACAATTTATGCAAATATTGTATATAAAAAATCGATTTGTAAATTTGAGATTCTAGACTTCTTATTGTTTGTATTATATATTTTATTTTTACCTTTAATTTTGTTCATTTTTTTCAAAAAATGGATCTTTTTATTTTTATTATTTGATAAATCCCGTGTAATACACGGGTTTGTTTGTATTATATATTTTATTTTTACCTTTAATTTTGTTCATTTTTTTCAAAAAATGGATCTTTTTTTTTATTATTTGATAAATCCCGTGTAATACACGGGTTCAAAAGCCAGTTAGTAATAATATATTGTTGTCATAGACTTAACGTGCAGCCAAAGACTTGTTGCATTGGCTGGAGTTTCCCTTAACCTGCCATGTTGATTGTTGTCAATATGCTTTGCAAGTTGGTGCTGCCGATTTACTTCCCGGGTACTCAGGTAGTCTCAACTCGCAAAACCATTTATCTGACATATTGTATGGGGCGTTTTGTTTCTTGTTAAGTTATCATATTTTTAAGGACAAGTTTGTTTTGTTTTTCCTTCTTCACAAATCACAATACAACGATATTGAAAAAGATGCATGATATCAATAATTTGATGAATTAGAAGATGAATTAATTAATGATAAAACAGTGTTAAACTTTGACACCAACCGAAGTGTATATCAATCCGATAAATATCTTTACTAAACCTACGTGATGAACAAGCCATTAACATTGCATTTAGGATAAGACACTACATGATTTAGGAAATTAAGGTGGAAAGCCACCTAGGATAGAGTGTTGCACAGATATATTACTTTCACGTGCGAGCCAACTGCCGTAGGGACACCATGCACCTCATCGATCGTTGGGAGCAGAATAATTAAGATAGAAAAAAGATGGTGGTGCTGTGCATATATCTTTTTCATATAAAATCCATAGATATAGATGAGGTCAGTGGTGCACGTGATTACCTCGTGCAAGAAGCAGTTTGCTTTGCTTGCATTGTTTTGTTTCAATTGGGAGACTTGAAAATTACAACTCTTGTGTCGAACTCCTAGGTACCGTTAGGTGCATCGGAACTCCCGTGCACACATTTATCATGGATCCTCCATTGATGTATTAATTTATTAGATTATAAGTAGTCAAAATGCTTCACCTTTGACCATTTTAAGTCATATGGTGTCCAACAAGCTTTTTCAAAATTTGTTAAAAGAGAGTGTAGTAAAAAAGACTCACCATTGGATATTTTGCGTCACGTGTCACCCATTCACTTTTATTTTTTTTTGGTTTTCTTAAATTTTTTATTAAAAATAAACAAATAATAATAATAATATTTTATTAAATAAATATTGCATTAAAATAAAAGCAAAAACTACTCGTCACCCTCTTCGTCATCGTCTTCATCATCGATCTCGTGTTCGTATTCATCGTTGCCATCGTTTTGGTTTTCATTTTCACCTGGAAAATGCCGATTCATCCAAAGATGTTGGACCAAATCCCCTATAATTGCGTTATGAATTTTTCTTGATCGCACGAAATACGTGTTTTCAAGTCTTTGCTCCATACTTGCTGGAGTTCGTGGTGGATCCGAGTTCGGCATGAAATTTGGACATATTGCTCTTCCCTCGTCTTCGATGATCATGTTATGAATTATGATACACGCATACATAACACTTTTCGTTCGTTCTAACGACCATATACGACAAGGATTTTTAACAAAATGCTAGCGTTGGTGAAGAACCCCACCTTTCGATATCTTTTCTCGAAGACTCTTGTACTTTCTTAAAATACTATCTTTTTTCATCAAACGGGTCTTTAAATGTTTTCACAAAAATCACATACTTCGAATATATTCCGTCGCCCAGATAGTGTCAATGATCGTAGAAGTTATCATTAGCCCAAAACAAAGTGACGTGAATGGTACCAGAGATGTAACTCTCCATCACAAGCGATTGTTCTAAGACGAATATGTCATTGTTGGTACCAGAAAACCAAAGAACGCCGACCAAATCCAAATGTCGTATGAAGCAATCACTTGAAGGCTAACCGTTGGTCCCTTTTGGTCACCTCGAGTGTATTTACTTCGCCATGAAGTTGGACAATTAACCCATTCCCAATGCATACCATCTACACTCCCTATCATGTCTGGTAAACCATGCACGTTTGCGTGTGCCTCGTAAAGACGTGGTAGGTCGTTCCAGTTGGGCTCTCTTAGATTATGTGGTCCATATAGTTTTAATATTCCTACATTTAGTAATAAATTAAAAATAAATTATAAAATAATTAACTAAAAATAAATTATAAAGTAAAAAAGTGATATAATTATTTAAAAAAATGAAATGTAACGTAACAAAAATACTCCAAGTAGTCCCGATTTGTTTTATCTGCCATATTTAAATACTCGTCGTTGATGTCGGACGTGTTTTCGTAGGTGAGCACGCGTATGGCTGACGTAACCTTCTGATTAGCTGTGAATCCTAGCGTCTCTCGACGTCCGGTTTTTGCTTAAAGCAATCAAGCTCATGATCCAAATCATTAGTAATGCGCATAAATAATTTTTTAGACATCCGAAAGCGATGCATAAAAGATTTTGAGTTCTAGTATCTCGGAAAGTCGTTGAAGTAATCCGCCATCAAACGATCGTTGGCGCCAATACGGTCTCGTTCGATATATGTTCTTTTCGGAACCGGGGGTGGAGGAGAGCTAATAGAATTCATACTAGTTTTCGCGAGCACAATCGCACTCGTAACCGCCTCTTCCTCCGCATCTTCTTCGGCTTGTTGGTCGGGCCCGGAAAATTGGTTGTATATAGAAGTGGGAGAATCCATAGATTAGGTTTTATAGGAAATTTGGTGTGGGAAATATAGAGTTTAAGAAAGAAAAGTTTATAATTAGTGAATTTTGATTGGGGATGAAGATAATTATATAGAAAAAAATTTGTTTTTTTTAAAATGGTAATATGACCGTTTTTAACGGTCAATTGTTTTAAAATTTGTGCCATTATCGCGTTGTGTACAAAACACTCTGGCCAAAATGCCTACACGAAAAATGGGGGGGGGGGGGTGCCCCCGACATTTTATGGCCAAAACGCCACAATGAAGGCCGAGTACGGATGGGAAATATAGAGGTGATATCTAATATTAAGAGGTGATATCGAATCTTAAAAATCATCAAAACAAACAACAAAAGAAAATATTGGAAAACAAAACCTATAGGAAAGTATACGACGATGTTGCATGTGTTCAGCTTAACGATTGGGAATTTTATTATGAGTTTAGCTATTTTAAAAAATTACTTAAATCATATTGACATGTATCATATGGGTCATATGATATATAGAGAGGGTAGGGCTAATATTCTATATTAATATTAGGATTGTGTATGTATTTCTATTTGCTTTTAATCAGTGTAATACGTACCTCAGTACGTTTATTTTGTAAGACGAAATGTAAAAGTTGGAGAAATTGGGACCATATAAAAGGTCATTTTACCCATTTCTCAAACCAACTCTTCATAACTTATCAATTCCAAGAAAATATAGAGAGTTTTATCTCACCAAACACTCTCACTTTTCTACCTTTCTTTCTTTTGTTTCTTACAAACTAAGATCAGAGATCCGAGTGTTGTTATTGATTTTCGCTATCTAACAACATGGATTGATCCAAGTAAAGTTGTTAGATCCATCCAAAAAGGACCTACAAGTGGTATCAGAGTTTTCGGCTCAACTTTGTGGTTTTCGGATCAAACTTTTCGGGTTTTGATCTTAGTTTTTGGTAGATTTGAAGTTGTTCTTCGTGTTACTCACTACTTTTGGAGTGCTTTACATCCAAGAAATACCCGAAAATCTTCAAATCTAAGTTTTTGGTGTTCTTGGTTTTTGTGTCCGGGTTCATATTCGGTATGAAAAACTCAAATCTAGACCTATTATCTTCTCAAAAAAAAATCAGCTAATCGTGCCGGTCAGACCAATCTAGCCGGTCCAACAGGCTAATCGAGCCGCTAGTCAACGGCTAATTGAGCCGGTCAACCTTTGATCGTTGACTGTGACAAAAAGATTCTAATCGAATCGAACGGGCTAAACGAATCGAACGTTAACCGTTGACTTTTTGACTTTGACAAAAAAAATCCTAATCGAGTCTGACCAGTTGACTTTGACAAAAAAAAAACTTTAAACTTTATTATTATTACTTAGTCTTCTATTAAAAAAAAATGTCTTGCAATTCTAATTTTGAAGTAAGTCTCAATATGAGGGAATGCTAAAAGGACATGTTAATAGAAGAATTCAATATGTTTAAACATATTCAAGGAGAATATGTTGCCTCTCTCATCAACAAATTTGAGTCACTCTTTACTAAATTGAGAAGTGCCGGTATCACAAATAAATTATCTGAGATCAACATGAAGTTGTTGAATTCACTGTCTTACACATGGAATAGCAGTGTGATTACCATCAAGAGAACGATAAACCTGGATACCCTAACACTATTAGAGTTGACTTCTATCATCAAGTGTTGGTGCAAAGAAAATAAAGCTGAGACAAGTGTTGCCGGTGTAAGTAGTCAAGCAAGTCCTATCATCCCCGAGTGTGCTGCAAGTGGAAGTAGTCAAGCGAGTCTTATCCTTCTCGAGGTACATACACACTTGTGCTCTCAAGCTTGTATAAATAAAATAGAGAACTATAGAAGTCATAATGCTACCATTCTAAATCAAATCTTTGGCATAAAATGCCAGAATGATGAACTTAAGATAGCTGAAAAGATCTATGCCACTAGGATTAAAACTCATAATAATGATATGGCTAAGCTTAATGGAAAACATTTCCAAACTGAAAAACTAGCTAAACACCACGAAAGACGTGTTGTAGAATTAAACGCTAAAATTGAGAAGCTAGAATTAGATTTAGCTCAAAGAAAAATAATCGTTGAAAGATTTGAGTTCGACTCTGATAGATTGAATGGGATTATTGGGGCACAGATCGGGGTGAAAAAAAAAGACGGGTATAGGCTATGATAATACAGTTGTTCCACATCCTTTTAATGAGAATTATACTAGCCTACCTCATTTTGACTTCAATACCCCACCAGAGGACGAAATGGTCTATGGTATTGGTCATGTGCCAAAGCCAAATACATTTATTCCTCCTGTCTCCAAAACTGTTGATCCCATTCCTTCATCAGTTAGTTCTAGTAGTGATTTATCTTGTTCAGCAGTTTGTGCTAAAGAAAGTGGGCCGGTGGAAAGGCCTGTTGAGGTGAACATATCAAGTTGTTCATCATCAAATTGTAAGGTTGAGGATAATACAAGTAAAAGCAAAGTGTTTTTAAATGATAATCAAACGAGTACTTCATGTAAATACGTGCCACCAAATAAAAGATCATTTTTTCAAACAACTAATCATTCACAAAGTCCTCAGTCATACAATTGTTTTGATAACAACTACTATGGCATTATCAACAAAATTTGGTTGATCCATATTACACTAATGTTTTTGATGATCGGGGTCAATCATCAAATGTGTTTTATAATCATGTTCCTTTCCACGGATCTCTTTTCCCATCGCACCAACCATATTACAGTTATGATAAGTTCTATGGCTCTCCTAGGAGAAAGTTTTTTGTTTTATGTGAGGTCATTCTTCTCATCTTGCAAGACATTTCAAGCACTGGTTCAAGCAACAACTTGATATTCAAAGGCGGCTTAGTCAGTCCCCAAAATGTGCTTTTAGTAGCCCAGATTCAAGGACTGATCAATCTGATAGTGAAGCCAGTGAAGTGGATGTGAGATCCAAAGTCAATAAGGTAAAACGCAAAAAGAAACCTTTTTGGAAAACTATGAGGATAAAATTTAAAAAGGATCCTTAGACTGAAAAGTCCGAGGATTCACCAAAAACAATTTAAAAATCAAGAAAAGAAGAGTCCAAAGTTGCCAAATCAAAGAAACAAGTTTATGCTTGCATTCCTAAGGACGATTCTTCATCAAGTGAGGCTTCACCAAGAAATAAATGGTTTTTAAGAAATAAAAGAAGTTTAGTCGATTTACAGTCGACTTTCCCGAGACAACTAAGCCTCGGGAACCCATGCCAATTAAAACGCTTAGTGCTTGTAGGGTCAATCAAGGAGGACTATCAAGTGTATTCGGTACTTAGATAGTGGTTGCACCCGAAAAATGATGGGAGACGAATCCTTGCTATTTGATGCTAAACCATTCGATGATGGATTCGAGTCTTTCGTAAGAGACATGGGAGGACAAACTTCAAGAAATGGGAAATGTTTCATATGGTACATTGTGTTTCAACAACGCCAACATTGTTCAAATGGATCAACCACAACATTGTTCTCAAAGTCACCGTATCCAACTACCTCTTTCAAGTGATGGATCCAACGTCAGCTGCTGGGCTTCGGTTTGAATCTTTTTAACTTTGTTATATGATGTGATGATGCAACATCATGAAATATTTGGATAAAAATGCCAAGTATTCAAAGTAAAGGACATAAAGCGGAAAATCTAATTTCTTAACCCATCGCGATACGCGATGGATCAAAAAACAACCCATCGCGTATCGCGAAGGGTATGTTTCAAAACCCAAGAATCGGCGTGGCGAGATACGCGATACCTCAAAGCCTCAAGGTCATCGCGTAACGCGATAACGTGGTCTGACAAGCGATGACACGTGTCTCTCTACTTGGCACTGCGTTTAGCCATGTGGCACACGTGGCAAGCCTACTGGGTTACGCGACAAGCCTAGTCACGATACGCGATGACCTTCAGGTAGGCCCATCGCGTATCGCGATCCATTAAAATAATAATAAAGGGTTCGTTAACCCATTGTTATACGCGATGGACCCTGTGCAAGACCCATCGCGTATCGCGATGGGTTAGCTGATCAGCCCCTATAAATAGGGCCACCAGCCCTCATTCCACACTTGAAACTTTCATATCTCACTTTCTCTCTAAAAATATCACTCTCACTCTACCTCGTAAAACGTGCCCCGACCCTCCTCGTAATATGGGCCAAAAACGAAGTTTCCTCGAAATCTGTGCCATAAACCGACGATGTTGCCTTGAAGTACATGCCACCCAAGATGACCAGACGCCCGGCCTCGAAGTGCATGCCAAAGTAGATTGACGAGCGGCGAACATCAATTTACGTGCAAGGAGGTGTTGACCAAGATATCTTGATGAACGTGCAAGGGTAGAGGTGCTGCCCGAGAGTCAAGAAATCTATAAGCCAAACAAGGTAGGGGTAATGCATGAATAAAATAATAATATAATATTAAAAGGCTTAAACCCTAGTCGAGGGTATACTCGATACCTCGAGATTTAAATAAAATAAAATACAACAAAGAAAAATATAAATAAGAAATATGTAATGAGAAGTTAATCTTTGTTATTAATATTATTATTATTGTTTAAGTTTCTTAAATAAAAAAAAAATTATACGTTCCTTAAAAAAAAGAAGAAACGTAGTGTTAGAACAGTAAACAAGTAAAACTAAAGGTTGAACTTGTAAAATAAAGAAAGGATGTTTAAACTAAAGGTTTAAAAAGAAAATATAATCGAGGTAAAGATTATACAAAAAGAGACTAAAGTTCTTAAGCCAGATTAAAGATATGGTAATAACAAAAGGTTATACTCGTACTATAGGTCCGAGATAGCTAAAGAAAGGTTAAACCGATCGGTGAAATGAAGCTGGTCCTTTCAAAGGTGAATACACCCAACTTTTATAACTTATATTATCGAGTCAAATAAATTGATTACATGAGATTACATATCTCTAAAACATTATAAACAAAAGTAATCGTTGGCCCTTAGGCTGTCGTGTACGTTTGTTTGGATCCTTACATATGTGGAAGACGGTGGGCACACCCCGCCACACCTAGTTCCGCCATGACGGGCCGGACCTAAGTTACGTCCGATAGAGGGTAATTATGTGTATACTGATGGTAGCTAAGTAATCTCGAACGCTGCGGTGTTTGTTGAGCGGTTTCGAGTAGAGCTTAAGTTTGTAACCGTGTTTTATGTTTTGACTTGATTATTCCTAAGCCATGATGGGTCGAGACCAAATTTATGTCTTGAGGGGTAATTAAGTAAATAAAATATTTTATGCGTCAGCTTACTCACCAGCATGTGTTGCTGACGTATTTTTAAACTGTTTTACAGGTAATGAAGGTTAACCGCTTGAAGAATTGAAGTTAACATCTAGGCGATCTGATGGCTCAGATCATTTTTGTTAAATGTTAAACTTAAATGGTGGTTTGTATAAAGCAAGAAATCTTTTGTAAACATTAACGGGTATTTTATAATCCCGTCTTTTGACATGTAAATATTAATATTTTAATCCATGCAAATGTTTCCGCACTTAACCCGTAACTCTGATTTAATCACAAAAACAGTACCAACTGTTGGTCGCACACCCAACCCTAAGATAGGGGTGTGACAGATAATGCATGCTTAGGATAGTCCATATGACAACATCTTTGTTGACCTTTTCATTAAAGCCATCAATCAATTTTGATCAAAACAACATATCTATCTTTTTATATATAAAACTTGTAAATACTTTTCAAATATGTCACAATTTTAGAGGGAGAAAATGAGTTAAGTATAACTCACCAAAAAGATTTTCAGTTTCTTTAAGAAATAAATTAGTCACTTAACATACCAAAATATTTTATATTTTAAGAAATCAGAAAAAGTTTCAAAAGTATATTCTCTCGTTTAGAGGGAGCTCATACTTAGAGAGAGTCTGATAATTAAAAATTCTAAAATTTTGAAAAATTATTCTGACATTAGAAATTGTCTTTAATGATCCTAACACATGAAAAGAATATATCAAAAGTCAAAAGATCATTGCTTGATGTGTAGATAGGCTTGACAAATGAGTACGTGTCAGAGTGATATAAACTTAAATTGTCGCATATGCCAGTGGTTACACTCTTATGAAGCGGTTGCCAATTCCAAATAAGTCATACCGATGAAAACAAAAATGTTATTAGTCAGTCATACACGAGCCCGTGAGTAATTAGTCACCATAAAAATGATTCTTGCTTTAGATATAAATATTGAACATCAAAATGATAAAGCAGAAAAACTGCAAAGTGCTAAAAAGAATTGTAATCAACAATAAAAATGTTGATAAATTGTCAAACAAAAAGGGGTATATTAGAACCACGTAATGTGGGACAAACAAGTAAGTCATAAACACTTATATGAAGGCTTGTAAGTCCGTATGGCAAGTAAATCTATAGTTCAACCTTTATTGTTTGAAAGAAAATTTGCAAAAAGTTTAAATAAGTGTTAAAATGTTTTGATCAGTCACTAGGGGGTCGGAGTCAATTCGGGGTGATACTGATTAACAAAAAATTATACCCAAGGTATGATTGATTTTGTAACATGTCTGATTAACAGGGGACCACATAAGTATCGTGCCTCATTAACACCTTAACGTATCACATTGACATCAAAATAATTGTTAAGTTTAAAGTGGACAAAATATATCTACAATCGAATTTTGGGTTCTTGGCATAATAATATCCAAATAGAAGTGTGATCTAGGACGATATCGATCAATGTGATTCATGTTGTGATCTTTCTCGCAAAAATATTAAACTCATTAGAAAATTTTGTAAATATTATGGTTGTATAATATTAATTTCATTTTTTTCATTGTTCTTGTTTTATTTTATGTTTCAACTTCAAAAATTATGTATGTATATTCGAAATACTATAATTTATGAAAATTACAAAAAGATTTTATGTTTTTATGTGTTCGTACATATTTTCTTAAATCTCTGTTTTATTCAAAATCATGCGTTTTGTTGTCAAGGTCGTTCATACAAAGTTCGTTGGAAACCTAGGACTTAAACCGATCATTTACAAGTTGAGAGACTGGATATATATTTTATGAGAAGTCTATGTAAAATAAAATTTCAGAGTTATCTTGCAAATACTTCAAACAAGAGCATGTTTTGAAAAAGAAAATTCTTCTTGACCCTCGATAGTGTCTATGAACGAATCTTATTTGCTTTAAGTTTTGTGCAGCTGTACATGGACAGGTAGATCAAGATCAAGTGTCCTGGGCTGCAGAGACTGAAGTTGCAGATGCTGAAACGCTTAAAAGAAAATGAGAACATGGCAATTGACGGTTGAACCTAAAAATGAACTGATCGTGTCTGAAGATCAGTCGAAGGACAAAGAAAAGAAACCGATCGGCCCAAGAAAGTTAACAAAAGGAAAATTAGATGTCGAGCCACCCGCATCTGATGTTTTCTAAAATTTGCTGTTGCCAATCCTTCCCAGAAAATAAGATTGAAGTTCAAGTCTTCAAGATCGGAAAATAAAGAATTGTCCAAGATCAATCTCGTTCAATCTCTTGGATCAAGACATGTACTAGATTTTATGAAATAAAGAAGAAGCAAGGAACTTGATGAAGGTTCCTAGACATACTCAATCCTAGAGGGAGATTGTAGGGCTAATATTCTATATTGGTATTAGGATTGTGTATGTATTTCTATTTGCTTTTAGTCGGTGTACACATACCTCAGTATGTTTATTTTGTAAGACGAAATGTAAAAGTTGGAAAAATTGGGACCATATAAAAGGTCACTTTACCCATTTCTCCAACCAAATTTCAAAACTTATCAATTTCAAGAAAATAAAGGGAGTTTTCTCTCACCAAACACTCTCACTTTTCTACCTTTCTTTCTTTTTTTTCTTACAAACTAAGATCCGAGATTCGAGTGTTGTTAGTGATTTCCGCTAGCTAACAACACGGATTGATCCTAGTAAATTTGTTAGATCCATCCAAAGAGGACCTACAAAAAGTGATTATATGGGTCATACAACATGTAAAATGGTCATATGGATTGTAAGACATGCGAAAATGGTTGTATGGTCGAATGAGGGTCATATGATTGGCGGTGTCCGTCAAATCATATAACTTGTGTGGTATGTTTGACTAACATGAAAATGTCTAATGTGACCACTATTAAGATCGTATGATCCGCGTAATCATTTTAGTTCTTTGAAAATCACATAACTATTTTATGATTCAGGACAGATTGGAATAAAACTATGTGATTATGATGATTACTAGTAGCATGTATGAGAAGTTCATAATTGAATGAGCGGCTGTAAAGTCAAATGGGATTTTGAGTTGCAGATGACGTAGCCTATGCTGGATATGAAGTTATACACTGAAGAGACTAAGGGATTGTTTGGCAAGTGCTGAGTCATTAAGTGTTGAACCAGTAAGAGGTCTGAATAATTAAGAGAATTTGAATTAGAAAGTGCTGAACTAGTAAAGTGTTGTTTGTTTGGACCTCTGAATGATTGTGCAGAATGACTATTTTTCCCCTTTAAACTATTTCGTGGTGAATGAAATATATGTGTTTAGTCATAGCTCCTAATAAATGTACTGTATGACCAAACATTTCATTATAACCAACCAAAATGCATCTTAAAACAAACTTTTATTATAACCAACCAATATTAATTAGATAAAACAAACTTATATGTTAATTAACTCTTAAAAACCTCTAAGACATAATTGTGCACTATATTTAATTTAAGTGCAATAGAAACATTAATAAATGCAAATTCAAGATTTTTATCCCATTAAGGTACACAAAATATTCTTCTTGGTATGATCTGAGACTTCATAACCGAACCACACTACGAAGAAGCCTCGTCTACACATAATTATATCGTATAAGTGTTTTTATAATTATATATAAGTGTACAACATAAATATATAATCAAAGGTTAATAATATATGCATCTATAATTTTCGACTTCATTAGTTCAACTCATAGAACATCATTTATTTATATATCCCAAAATCGACTATTCGTATATCCTTAAGGAACCTTATCATCAAGATGTTATTCTATAAGCTCGTACAAAACATTCGTTTTAGTACTCCCATACATATGTTCTAATTGTCCCATTCATAAAACCTCACAAACTTGAACAATTTAGTAAATGTCATTTTATAATAAGTTTGTATGGAAACATTTACGTTGGTTTTTGTGGTCCTTAGCGTCTTAATTACTCGTCTGACCCGTTGTACACCTATATCACCAACCCGTATAAGTTTACCGTATACTCATTTCATACATAACCATTTTTGACTCATTTGTAATTGGCTAAAGAAACACTTACAACATATTTAAGCACTATTTTTACTACAATTTTCACTATAGTTCACAAAATATACAACACCATTTTATAGCAATTTATCACACCAAAACTAGCTATTTTAGCACTAATTAACATCATATAACAGTACTATTTACATCACCAGATTTTAGCATTTTAGCACTAATTAACAACATATCACAACAGTATTTATAACACTTAGCAACACCATATATACAACACTTAACAACACTATATTTCAGCAATTACAACATTATTTTTACAGCTTATTACAGCACCAATAAATCAGTAAATTTCAACATTATTTACAGCAATGTACAATACGAGAAATGAAGCATCCATCTGATTAGAATTGAGATATCTATTGCTAAAGATCCATTAATTTACAAACAAATTGACAAAAAAACATCCATCAATATGCAAACAGATCGACAGAAATTTCTATGAATCTATCATTTCGGTAAATGTTTATATACACTTGCAAAACTAAACATACTGCAAGCCCAGGTGATAAAACAAGAAATCAAACCTACCATCCAAACCCCATAAATTCACATAAAAATCTAACTTAATCAAGAATTACATTTATAAAAAAGCAACCTTTAATCAATTTCTTCAAAACTAAGACAACTCCAGATGATTAAACAAGAAACTAAACTCAACCCTAGAGAATCAAAATCGATTAAACTTAATCATTTGAATTAAAACAATTAAAAAAGTTGATTAAATAGAAATCAAAAATCGATTATTGAATAGATTGAGGATGGAATAGAAATCGATTGAATCGGAAATAGAAATTGAACCTGGTTAACTGTAACACCCCGACCAAAGGCGGATTATACATCGGGGCGCCACATATTGTTTCATTACTCGTGACACTATTGGGTGTCAATATTTAATAAATACATTCATTCGCGCACGCGCAGGGTAAACACAAGATAACATAAATCATCATAAATCAATATATTATAAATCATAATAATAAAACAGCAATAACTTGTCTTGATACATTTTAATCTAGGTCCAAAATAAAGAAAACTTCCTAGGTGTCCACAAGCTCCAAAACAGCTACTGCAAACCTGAACATGTGTTAAAATAAACGTCAAACACTTGCGTGTTGGTGAGAAATCAAGTTTAATACAATACATAGATAACCATAAATCTGCGCGCAACATGTGTATGTCTGGTTTTCAACAAGGGTGTAATCTGATCGGGACCAACTCTAAGATTCATAGACTGCCAGTGCTCACAAACAAGACAAACTGTGCATGTGCAAACAAAAGAGAAAATCATAAACGATAGTTCTCCCGTGTTCATCTAATGGTACCATGAGAACTGCGGAATAGACCGACAAGACGGTTAATGATCCACACATACAAATAAACAGCCAAGTCTACGTCCTCAACACATGGGATACTGCGCGACTAAAGTTCATAAACAGTTTAAGACTCTAAGTTTGTATGAACACATGAACATCCCAAAACATTAAAAGCAAAAAGGGATTAGGTACGAGATTACTCACTTGATAAACGATGCGGTGTAAGATAAAGCAAGAACCAACTTTAAACAAGCACAAGTTAACCTATAAATAAGATTATTGTTTTAATGATTTGTTTTAAGTCTTGATTATAAGTTAGCATAATTAATAAGTAAATTATTATATATAATATATATATATTACCGGAAAAGCAGGGCAGAACAGGGAGGAAGACGGAGGCAGAGAGGAAGACGGCAGAGAGAGCAAGGAGCAAGAGAACAGGAGAGATTAAGTGTTTTGTGTGTGTAGTGTTATGAAAATATTATTATTATTTATAGGAAAACCCTAGGAGACATAATCCCTAGAAAAGGGGAAAGGATCTTTAACAGGATCAAGCAAAAGATATCAAAAAGCATAAGAATCCAAAAGCAAAAGATATGGAAAGATATGGCAGCTGCAGAGGCAAGATAAAGCTGACAGGGAACAGTAAAAAAAGGCATGGGCGGTTCAGATAAAGGTACAGGTCAGGCATGGAAAAAGCAGATCTCCAAAGATAATGTCAGTCACTTTTTCTGCCAACCAATGGGGTTGGTGCGCATGCTGCGCCGAAAGTAACTTTTCAGACATAAAGCAGATTAGGTCAACAGCACAAAAGATAAGACAACACAAAAGCAAACGGCTAGATTAAACGGAAGAAAACTCAAAGGGTTTAGCGCGAGAAAGCTCGAGCGCGAAGGCAGACACAGAAGGTCAAGAGAGCGCGAGCGCGAAGGCAGACAGAACCAACCTTAACGCGTCGCGGAAAGAACTACATTTCTAAGCGCGCCGCGGGAAGAACTACAAATCCTTAGCGCGTCGCGGGAAGAACTACCGTTCTTAGCGCGCTGCGAGAAGAATTACAATTCTTAGCGCGCTGCGAGAAGAGTTCGTCTCGCGTATCGCTGAAACAGGTGGTCTTCACGCAGGCTTCCTTGTAAGGGGTCTGGCGCGTGGAGCTGCGCAGACAACCTTAGGCGGGAAGGAACAAAGGACAAGCAAAGAGTTAGAAAAAAAAGAGGGAAACAAGGCGTAAGGGCGGGACGGCGACAAGAGGGAAAAGAAGGCGGAAAGAGAGGAGGAGAGGGACGGGACGGCGGAAAGAAAGAGAGAGAAAGAGGCGGGAAGGAAAGTATATTATTATTATTAAAAGTAAAATATAAGTATAAATAAATATTAAATCATAAAAGAAAGAGATCGGGTCAGAGAAACGGGTACCTGGGTCGGGTCGGATCGGGGCAGATGTCACATTAACAATGGATGGAATCGATAGAGCAGAAATAGATGTCTTGTTTGGGGTCTGACAGCGAGAGGCGAGCCTGACAACAGTGGTGTTGGACGGTGCAGAGGTGAAGATTGGTGATGAAGATCAGTGGTGAAGAATGGGAGGGGAAATGGTGTGGAGGTGAAGGGTATATCTGTCTGCTGAATGATTCAGCGAGTTTGGAAATTAAGCTCAATGATTCAGAGATACGTGGAATCATTAAGATGTTTAATTTTAAGCAACCAAACACATCATATCTGAGCGAATCAGATATTATCCTCTAAATGGCTTCATTCAGACCAACTAAACACACTCTAAGTTTTATGCTAGTCAGGTGCATAGGCTTCTATGACCTCGTCGTAGCCTACATCGGGTTGGTAAACTCTTTGGAATTTTCACTTTTTGATGTTGGGATCGACTTGTATGCGTTGTGTGCATGTGATTTTATACAGTTGCTATACTAAATAACGACGATGTTTTTCCTTTGGTAAAGTTCAAATATAAAGTGAGGGATGGTGACCAAGTGCTTGGACTACATTCGAACACACAACTTGAAGATTGTACGTATAGATTTTTGTAAAGGTGTAAGAGCGCGCTCCACATTATGCCAAGTGTTGTAGTCTAATAAAAACCTTGTGTTTTCTGTGTGTAATATTCTGACATTAAGTTGAGGAAGCCTAGTGTTATTGTTGACATCAAGAAACTTTTGGGACCCAATTTCCGCAAACTTAAAAGTACTATCTGGTCATTTAAAATTTAGGGAGTTACACCCTATATTGTGAGCAACACGCTGATGTACAAATTTGAAGGTGGTGTCTTTTTAACATCACTTTTCTTTTTATTTTTTATATGTGGTTACGTTATTAAGTGATTCTAGGCGTTTTTAGAAACATACAATACACGTAAAAAGTTTGGTTATAGGTAATACACTTATGCAAAAAGTGAAAGTTCGTTTGAGAAGCAAGCTCCAACATAATTCATTTTGTATATTTACGCCAGATACAGTGTTTTTCAAAAAAAAAAATATGAAAAATGTAAGAAGGATTTTTTAAGCATTTGATCTTTAACTAAGTGGTTAGCATTAAGGCTATGTGTAGTGGAGGGGCTACAAAATGAGGCGTTTTGCGCTATGTGGCGTCTCGTCAGCAAATACATTTGTTCTAAGAATAAGGCAGCATATAACCTACACACAAAATTCATCATCAATAAAATACACACGCACATGAAAACATATAACTTACACACAAAAAACATATAACCTACACACGAAAATTTTATCTTACACAAATACAATTTATTCATACATAAATTTCTTTTCAAAACCAATTTCTTCAAATTCAACATGTCAATATCCATCAACACCTAGTTACATTGTGATGAATAATACAAAAAACTACCTTACACATGGTTGCTTTAAATGTCAATAAAAAATATAAAACCTATACAAAATCATATAACCTACACTTGCTCTAAGAATAAGAAAACATATAGCATACATACGAAAAACATATGACCTACGCATGTGTAGGGTATGTGTATCTTTGTATAGTTTATATAATTGTTGATGTTGAATAAAATGAAGAATGTGTAAATAAAATATAAAACTAAAGTAGTGTTTTTATTTTTTTAATTATTATAGTTAAATTAATTAGATATATTAATTAAAGAGAGATTTATTATGGTTATATTAGTTGTATTAATTGGAGAGAGAGGGTGCATTTATTGTTACATTTACATCTTTTTCATTTATTTTTAAATCTAACATAAAATAAAACTAGTGCCTCATATTCATTTCTCTCATTTATTGTAATAATTTGATTTCTTTTTTTGAACTTAAACATATATATATATATAACACATACTAATATAATAATAATAATTTCTTCCTCCTCCGGCGACAAAACCCTCCAGCCCCAAAATCACCCAGGGTGCGCTGTCCCCCCCCCCCCTCCCCTAAATTCGCCCCGTTATGAATGGCCTAAGTGTAGAAAAGATCCAAATCAATTCTTATGTAAAATAGGGGTAGAAAGCGCTAAGAAAGAATAGCCACTACGGCTATTTTTTGTGTACTTAAATTAAATCTAATTCCACCAAATATTAAAAAAGTCAAACACGATTTCTTAATCTTTGACCTTGAAACTTATCTCTACGAACAATCCCATACCCCTCCCCAAATGCTCCCAATTTTAACACATCCATATCTTAATTAGTTGTTTTGCTATCTACACACTAGGATCAAAATGCACACGTTTTTTAATATTGTATTTGAAGTCCAATATATTTCTATATACGTTAAAAAAGATATATACAAGCCGTTAAATACCTTTTTTAATAGCGTTTTGACTACCCTCAATACCTAGGTGAACTTTTCAGTTGTGGTGGGATGTCAATCGCCCTTATTTATTTTGACGCTACAGGCCTAACTCACTCGGGATCACAATCAATTAGAAAACTCATCACTGTGAAAAACCCTATAGAGTTAGGTTTCGAACTTAAGACCATAAGATCTCAAGTCTTAATCATCACTCTCATATCATTTGACCGGAAGTTTAATGGTAGTTATATACTAAATTAACTATAAGTAGGCGCTACGTACGGAACATTTATACAGTTTAACCTAATTATATAATTCAGCGCCTTAGACAATTAAGTTTAATGTATTGCTTTTGCATGTAGCTAGGTATGTCTCTCTATCAGACACATACAATCACAGACAGTGGTCCATTTTTTTTTCTTCATTAAAGAGCCATGGTGGGGGAGTGAGGAAAAAAGAGAGTTTTATGATAAATGAGAAACAAACATAAATATTTCAATAGTGCCATTTCTTTTATTCTTTTAGGATTTCAATAATTGAGTAATTTATCATGACAAAAATGTGACATTTTTGGAGATAATTTGATAGCTTTGCACTATGTTGGTTTATAATTATACTGTCGTTTATTAAAAACAGTTTACTTTATGGAAATAGTTTATACCATCTAAGCTAGTAATTAACTTATAATTAATAATCTTGTATTTAAAATATTATCTATCTATAATATATATAAATGAAAACATAAAAATCATACGTGTCGCGATATGGTCGCTTCTTTTTTTTTGGAGTCACCAGATTTGCTTGATTTTTAAATGGAGGCTTCTCATGCATTTGACCCGAATTCATGGGTATGGGTCTTACCAAACTCATATATTCCTTAAACGGGTTATAACATCTCATTAAATTAAAAATTATTCTCACCAAATTATTGATGTAAAAATCCTATAAAATAGAATATAATAAAAATTAATATCTTATTTATTTTAAAAAAGATATATATATATATATATATATATATATATATATATATATATATATATATTATTTAAATTAAAAACCAATTTGATAGTAAAAAAAATAAACGGGTCTTGGGTCTCATCATACCATAAGTATATTATTAACTTTCATAATATTATTTATAATTAAAAAACCATTTTATAGTAAAATAAATAAACGGGTCTTGGATCTCATCAAAACCATACAACTTTTAAACCGGGTTACAACATCTTATTTATTTGTGAAACAATTTATCATCAAACCATAAGTATATTATTAACTTTCATACAATAAAAAAATATAAATTCAAATAATAAATAAATATTAGAACAAACAATATAAACAACCCCGTAATACGGGGGATAAAAACTAGTATTGTTATATACTATGTTACAACACTCTAGTGCAACAAGTTTCTTTATCTTTGGAAAGGTACAATTTCAGTTTATATATTCATTGATCTAATTCATAGTTATGATAGATTTGATGCCATTAATTTATCTCAAATAAGAAAATAAATTTTTTTTTGTTCAAACTACAAATCGCTATAATGATGAAATGCCATCATGATAGCCATGGAATCAAATGAAAGAACAAAGGTGAGCCGAGTCAAGTTCATAAGTTCATAAAGAGATGTTATGTAGGATAAGAGGAAGATAGCAGCAATCAGTCATAATATTTTGACAGTTTGTATTACAATTATCTAAACTACATATATCACTACAAAAGAAAAAAAAATGAATATCAAAGACTGAAATTTAGCAAGTGAATGATTGGAATGCTCATGTGTATAATATTCTCAAAATCAGTGATGTTATGCATCGAAACCATAAAATATCTCAAAATAACATGATGTCATTATATATGTAGAGAAGAAAGGAATAATTATTTTATTAGGATAGCGCAACTTGCATGGATCCCAATCCTAAGTTTCCATGTTGCTACCAATGTTGATAAGCCTATCAAATAAGAATGCAACTCATTTTGTAAAAAGTAAAAAATTTTATTTTTCAACTAGGCATGCACCTAAAGACTGATCTGATGATGATGAAAGTTCTGCTCCGGTTGCTGATAACCCTTTGCCGATGCCCCAATGGGAATATAACTTCCACTGGACATCGGCACAGGGAAACCAATCCCCGGAGGCCGATTCTCTCCCACTTTCTCTAGCGTCTGCACCTGATTCTTCAAAAACTTTAAATAATGAATCGCTTCATCAAGCATGGACGCCGTGTCCATCTTCGTGCCACCTGGCACGAGCCTTTGAAGTATCCTAATCCTTTCGCTTATCCTCTCTCTCCTATGCCTCGCAGCCACACTTTGCGGGTCTTTCGATATCTTGACGTTCCTTCGCTTAGGTGGTTTGATGGATTCAGGGTCAATGTGAATCGGTTGCATCGCCGCCATACGAAATATCATCTCTCTCATCGCAGCCATATTGTTTCGCTTCCGGTGATCAACCTGATCACCACCGTTCCGCCACCGTGAGGTTGGCAAAAACTGCATCTCATGACCACCTGGAGCACTTTGTGTTGGAGAGGTGAAGGAAACGGTGTTTGAAGGGTTAATGAAGTTCAAATCTTGATCCATTGAATAGTTAGGAATATAATTGAGGTTGGTGGTTCGTTGATTGTCCATGAAGGTGTCGGTTGATGGGTGGTCCTTATGATCATCACCAAAGACTCCAGAGAAATCTGGGAGCCTTTCAAGCTGCATCATCATCATGTCAGTTTGGTCTTCGGAAATGGACCTTAGAAAATCGATATCCATTAATTGTTAGTTTTCTGCTTTTATAAATGAATAAGGCTGATGTAAAAAAAGGATGGGTAAAGTAAGGAGAAGATGCAGATAGACTGGAAGTTTTATCAGGATGTAGCAGAGAGATAGAGAGAGTGCTAGGGTTACGTAAATGAGTTTGTTTACCTTTGTTGTGAGAACAGAACAGCCTATCAAGACAACATCAACAATCTATATATATAATACTTTTAATTTATTATTATTATATAACGCTAAATTAATATTTGAGAAAAAGAAAATCATTTTAATTTTTTTATTGATGTCTCATATTTTTGAAGTTTATATTTATCAAGTATAATGCGAATTTACATTATATCATACTAATATCATGCGTTGACTGATCGATATATTGTGTATATATTAACTTTGTTACTATTTTTTTTTTGAATTTCATGATAAATAATTAAATATTGTATTTCAACTAACTTAAAGAGATTTAAAACTAAAAGAATATTATAAAGAATTTATGTAACAATAATATCTACATAATTGAAATGATCGATATTCCAATGCCCAAAGTTGGTGAGATATATTATCCTTTCTTCTTTATTTTCTAGGTCATTTTCTTGTTTTATTTACATTATATCTAAATTATTGATGATTATCAAATACATGAATCCATGAAATCATTCAATGTTTTGATTAGTTAAACATGGAAATGACATTAATATTATTGTATATTGAAAAACGTAGAATACATTTGCTTCATGCGTATTGATTAATTAACATATATATTAGTTAATTAGAATGAATAATACAAGATTGTTTATTGTTTTGCATTCTTTGTACTTTGTAGTGTGACAACTATAAGTACAAAAAAATATAGCTTCATTATATTTTAAGGGATGTGAATAACCAAAAAGGGGTATAAATAACCATGGCCTATTTTAAAACATACAGACATATATTATAATTCGTTCCAACATGAAAACACATATTGATGATAATGCTAAACATGTCATATTCTGGCAAAAAGCGTCACGAGATTGCTCCTCTGTCAAAAACCGAGGTTGGGTCAGTGAGTGTGTTGGCCACTGGGGCTCTTACATCATGCACTTTGGAAAACTTTTAAATAAATTAACAAGGAAAATATTGAGAGTAATATTATGTTAAGCTTCGTTGCAGGGAACATCGAGCACAAATAATGCACATAAATATTATATTAAGCAAAAGCAGATGTCAGACGATCAGATAGGATGAGTTGCCCCCACAGTTTTCAATGGCTTAGATCTACTACCAGTGCTTTTGTTGGGGCATGAACAATTTACAAAATTTGTTTCAACCGCACTGTTAATTTACACCACTACACAACCTAATAAGAGCACTCACAACGCAAGGTTTATAGGTGCGCAACGGCAAATTTTCGAGTTGTAGCACTCGTCTGCGACGTCTGGTGAGTGGGGTTTGTGCCTACGAACTTTTCCACGAGTCGATGGGAGTTAGAGTTGCACAAATCGAGAATGGAACCGGGTTCAGGTATGAAAGGGTATTGAAAAATCGGGTATTGGCAAAACCCGGGTTGGGTTGGGTCCGGGTATTGTCTCTATAAACCATACCCTATGTATCGGGTTTGGGTCTGTATAGAACCGGGTATTCTAAAACCAGGTATTTGAATACCCTATTTTAGGATATATATTGGATTTTTCAAGGGTGCACCTTTTAGGATTATTTTTCCGGGTATTTGAAAAACCCGGTTCCGGGTATTTATAAAACTAGGTTCGGTTATGGAACTGGTTCGGGTTTTCGGGTATTACCGGGTACAAATCTGGTCTGGTTCCGGGTACGGCTTTTGGTACTGAAATGCATACCCTGTCCATACCCTACGTGTAGGGTCGGGTACATGTTTGGGTATTAAAAACTCGGGTATAAAAAAAACAGGTTTTGGGTATGTTTATCGGGTCCGCATCCGGTTCAGGTTTTTTGTGCACCTCTAATGGGAGTATGTGGTGGCCCCATTAATAATTTTTTAACGGGCTTTTGAAGATTTGGTGTTATGGAAAAAATCAAGGGTTTTGAAAAAAGTTCAGGATAGTGCATTAATGTGACGGTTTGTAAACGTTCAGCGAGTGCTCTAATCTTAATAAAATATAAAGTTGAAAAAAGTAATCCATATCTATATATCGAGCCCACTAGCGTGAGAGCAGTCAGAGAAGAGGTGTAAATAAATTAAGTAATTAAGAGGTAGCGTTGATCGGCGGTGAGTGAATCCGGTACCGGAATATTTTTATTGATGGTTTAATTAACACGTGGAGATAAGCCACTTGATATTCAAAAGTGGGGACATGTTATCTTGAATATTATAATATAGAGAGAAGAGATAATATTATTATTAATAGAATCATGATTGGGAGAGCAATTCAAGGCAGACCAGGTTTGATGCACCACCAGTAGCATTGGCAAAGAACCACTGCTTCATGTGACTGCCGTGTACTCGCAAATGTACCCAATAGCACTTGTATAGTTTGTATTTGGTGATCCTGTACGTTTTGTATTTTGGTATTTATTATTATTATTTTCTTTAAATATCTTTTGGAATCATGTACATCATTGTCGGTATTATGAGCATGAAAGAATATGTTATGAAAGAACATGTTATTAGAGATAGATAAAAATCCCAAAGAAATCAATTTATTAATTGTAACATATACAGTATCGGTTAGATAGTTGTTTCCCATTTTATTGTAATCAGTTCCCAAGTTATTAGCCTTATGTTTTGTATATATTCTTCCCAAATGAATAATAATAAACGTATCGGTTGATTATATCATATGGTATCAACCAGGTTTTACTAAACCCTAAATCTCCACTGCCGGCCACCCTCTTCTCCAATCAAACTTCTTCCCTATCATTTGTCTAATCGGGATGACGATCTCAGCAAATACCTCCTCCCCCGCCCAAACCATTCCTCTATCAACACCCTCCTTGGTCACTTCCACCAACGCTCCTGGTCTTCTACCCACACCACAACCAACAGTCACCTATCGCCCCTTCCTGGGAAAATGTCAAGTGTGCTTCACCAAAGGCCACACAATTGCCTCCTGTAATGTATTCAAGCAGTTATATCCTCAAGTGATTCTACCAACCTATCAAAGAACATGACTAAATATTCAACCACAAGCACACTTCATGGCTGGAAATAATGCAAACACATCTAACCGGGCTTGGCTTTTCGATAGCGGTGCATCTCACCACATCACCAACGACCTCAATGCCCTATCACTCCACACACCATACGATGGCACTGATGAGCTTGTCATCGGTGATGGTTCGTCTCTTACCATTACTCATGTAGGCTCCATTACTCTTAAATTCTCGAATACTTCTTTTGTCTTACACAATGTCCTTTGTGTTCCCTCTATCTCTCGCAACATTATTTCTATCTCTCGTTTGTGCATTGACAATAATGTACTAGTTCAATTTTTTTCTTGGAATTTTGTTATCAAGGATTACCATACCCACAAATCTCTTTTCCACGGAACAAGTAATCGTGGCATCTATGAACTTCGTCCGGCATCGCCACCTTAAGCGTTTCTTTTGCACTCTACAAAGGCTTCGCTTTGGCACCACCGTCTCGGCTATCCTCATTTTAAAGTTTTGCAACATTTGTCTTCGTTTGTTCTTCCGTTACAACTTTTAATGATTCTTGTAATTCATGTTGCATCAACAAAAGTCACAAACTCCCCTTTCATTCTTCTAGTATAACGTCAAATGCTCCTTTAAATCTACTATTTTCCGATGTATGGTCTTCACACGTCACTTCCATTGATGGATTTAAATATTATATTATATTTGTAGACCACTTCACTAAATACACTTGGATATATCCATTAAAACACAAATCGGATTCTCTCACCACCTTTATTCATTTTCAAAAGTTAGTGGAAAACTACTTTCAAACCAAAATTAAGCAATTATTCTCCGATAATGGCGGAGAATATATTAAACTCACATCTCATCTCACTTCATGTGGTTTCACTCATCTCACCTCCCCACCCCATACACCTGAGCATAATGGTTATGCCGAACGGCGTCACCGCCACATCGTTGAAACGGGCCTTACGCTTCTCTCTCATGCCAAAATGCCATTGCAATTTTGGCCTTTTGCCTTCACTACCGCCACTTATCTCATTAACCGACTACCTACAACCACACTCGAAAATGAATCTCCTTTTTCCCGTCTTTTCCGAGCAACCCCTAATTACAATAAACTCCGCAGCTTTGGATGTTTAGCCTATCCATGGTTACGCCCTTACACCTCCCACAAACTCCAATCTCGATCGAAACCGTGCGTCTTTGTGGGATACTCCTCTTCTCAAAGTGCATACTACCTACTTGAACCCCTCACTAATAAAGTTTATACATCTCGTTATGTTCGATTCATAGAACATGAATTTCCTTATGAAACTTTAACCAACACATCCACTCAATCTCCTCCTCACCCAGACACTTGGTTACCATTAATTGTCCAACACATTCCCACTAAAACCATCATTCCTTCACCAAATAATGATACCAACACTTCCTCACCTACTGTTAATACTTATCCAAACATCCCCACCCCACCAATTATCACCCACCCACGTGACCATACTCAATCTCCTACATCAGATCCAAATCAACCAGCCTCACTTCTTGGATCATCCCAAAACATTTCAACATCCACCACATCCGACTCAACAACTCCTGTTACCGAACCTGTTACCCAAACCAATCCTCATGGTACCCGTCAATCCCGTAAACCAAACCCAAAATACCACAATTCCAACTTTGTCCTTTATAATACCACCATTCAACCCTTCCCCGAACCTTCGACTATCACCCAAACCTTAAAACAACCCTCATGGCGCAAAGCTATGCAAGATGAGTATGATGCCCTCATTCGTAATCAAACTTGGACTCTTGTTCCGCCCGATTCCGTTCCCAATATTGTTGGGTGCAAATGGGTTTATCGAACTAAATTCAATGCTGACGGGTTGGTCGATCGCCTTAAAGCACGACTTGTTGCTAAAGGATTTCACCAACGACCTGGTTTAGACTATTCAGAAACCTTCAGTCCCGTAGTCAAACCAGCCTCCTTACGCCTTATTCTCGCTTTAGCCGCCTCCCACAATTGGTGTCTTCGCCAACTCGACGTCAACAATGCCTTTCTTCAAGGCACTCTCATCGAAACAGTTTACATGTCTCAACCGCCCGGTTTCACCGATTCTTCTTTCCCCAATCATGTTTGCAAACTTAACAAAGCCATTTACGGTCTTCGTCAAGCATCCCGAGCTTGGTACAACGAACTAAAATCATATCTTCTCTCGGTTCACTTTAAACCAACAGTGTCCGACCCATCTCTTTTTGTCAATCGTCTCACCAAATCTTCCATATATTTTCTAGTTTATGTTGATGATATCATCATCACCGGTCCAAATCCTTCCCTTATTAGTGCTTTCATACAAACTCTTGCCAATCGTTTCTCTCTTAAAGATCTCGGTGATTTATCATACTTTCTCGGTGTCGAGGTCTTACCTCATTCTAAAGGTCTTTTCCTTTCTCAGGCTAAATATATCCTTGACATCCTTACAAGAGCCAACATGAATGATTGTAAACCATCAACCACTCCAATGTCCTTATCGGTACCACTGACCAAGTTTGATGGTACACCTTTATCATCCCCGACTGAATACCGAACATTCGTAGGGGCTCTACAATACTTATCTTTAACCCGACCGGATGTCGCCTTTTCGGTTAACAAACTTTCTCAATTTATGCACTCACCAACCGAACATCATTGGGCTGCCCTAAAATGATTGCTACGATACCTACACGGTACTATTCATCATGGCCTTCTTATTAGGCTAGACTCACCGTTACTGCTCCATGCATTCACCGATGCCGATTGTGACATTTGTCAATTTCGGGTCTCGTTTGTATTCGTTTTTGTATTCGTTTATCATGTAAACAGACCCATTTTGTAAACCAAAGCTTATGATATAATCAAAATGATGGATTTTATGTTACAATATTGTTTTACACTTGTTGGGTCTTGAAAAAATTCTTTTTGGTCCTTAAAACTCCTTAAAATGACTTAAACCAAACTTTGGGGACTATTATTGCCATTTACCAAAAACTTGTTCGACCATTTCAACCATCACATGCATCTTTACCCTATTTGTATGAACCATACTCTTACCATTATAAAAACAAGGCTCCATACACCATTTTGGTTGTTCATCTTCTCCAAAATCTCTCTCAAATCCAAGTATTCATCTTCAACATTTTGTTATCTTGATTTCTTAAGGTCAACTAACTATAGTCTTTCATTTTAACTTGTTCATCTAATATTACTAACACTTGAATATGGTGGTAAAACATATATATAATACACACCCCTTGTTTCCTTTATTTGTTACTTCACCGACTCCGGTTGGTTAAGTTTCGAATGTCATAAGGCAAGGCTTCATGGAGGACTTCGTGTTCTTGATATATATATACACACACATAACTTATTATACATATCACTTATGACTAACTTCTAACCGTTTTAGTTTGTTCATATTATTTACAAGTTCCATGGTGTGGGTTTGTATAAGACTAACCTCGGCTTAACCGAAACTAGTCCAAACCGGAAACCGAACTTTTGTTTACTAGTTTTGTTAAAATAGTTGTTTAAACATGTTTATTTCTATATTTGAGTTTCAAAAATCATTTTTACAAGTTCTTTGATATTAAGCATATGGAATCCATCTATGAACTCGTTGGGAGATGGAAACCGAACTAAACCGAAACTTTTGCTTAAAAGACTTGTAGTTAACTTTTTAGTTGTAAAATTTAAGTTTTCTTTATTTATAAACCAATATACAAGTTCTATGATATTTGGGCATGTAGAAACCATCTATGAACTATTTGTGAGATGGAGACCGAACCAAACCGAACTATACCGACTTTTACTCGCTTAAGACACACAAGTGTGTTTTTAGCTATCAAGACTTGTATATTTCTTTAAAAATAGTTACAAACTGATTTTAATTATTTTCTTAAGTACTTGGAATTGTTGGATCCAACTTGATCTCATCACATAGTTTGGACCGACAAAACCGAACACTCGCTTAACGTGCGTTGTTAGTTCTAAACAATAGATCTACATACTTGGTTAAGTGTTAGTATATTTTAATGAGTTATCTCATAACAATTAATATGTTGGAAAGTTGACTTTGGGTTTGACCATTTGTCAAGACCCGAATCGACAACCCGAACACTCGTTAAAAACCCGTTTTAGTATCTTTGTCCCAAAGGAACTTGCATTTTAGCATTTTTCCCACCTTATTATTTAACATTGGTTAAGTAAATATTAAGGTTAGATACTTTAACCCGGTTTCGAGCAAACTTACATTTTTAAAGGATTGTTATTATAAATTCTTAAATAGTTACATTTTAAACCTTGAACTTTAATTGTTTACTTTTTGCAACAATTATTTTATTTAAAGATCTTCAAGACAACCATTCTAAATCCAAGATTTTATTGTCATTTAGGCCTTGCTCGTTAAACTTCATCCATCCGGTTATTCATCTTTTACCGTTCAAGTTTTATACTTGAAAGTGAGTAACTTCATACCCCGTTTTCTATCTTTTGTTTTGGGGTGACATTTCATACTTATTTAAATCAAATGCTTTATACTTGAGTCTTAAACCACAAACGTTGGTGTATACTTTACTTGAATAATTGCTCAATTTGGTGTTCTATGCTTATATGCCTATGTGTTTATCGCTTTCGGTTGGTGGAATCTATAAATCCTAGACTACTTGGCATCCCCTTGTAGCAAGGTGTCGTTAACGTAATGCAATTAACGATATTCTATTAAATCCTAGACTACTTGGCAATCCCTTGTAGTTAGGTGGCGCTAACGTAATTCTATTAGCGATTGTCAATTTATCCAAGTTTATAGCTATTATTTATGGTTTTGTATACTAGTTTTGTGACTTTTCATACTATATATCTATTGTTCAAACTTATGAATTGCTCACCAACCTTTGTGTTGACAACTTTATTTTATGAAATGTTACAGGTTTGCATCTAGGTTGATTATGGAGTTCGGTGAAGAAAATGACACAAATACCGTTAGGATGTTAGCAAAAATGAACAATATTTGATTTGCTATATTTTGCTATATTTTGCTATATTTTGTTGTATTTGACTTATGAATATTTGGTTATGTGACATTTTCGATGTTGTGAAATGAAATGAGTTTGTTAAATATTGTCGCTTTAAATAGTGTCATGCGCTTATGGGCAATCGTTACATCTCGGCATGTTCCGCCGCCTTTGGTCGGGGTGTGACACCGATTGGGCAGGTGACAAACACACCTATCGAAGCACAACTGGATCCATTGTTTACTTAGGATCCAATCCGATATCTTGGAGCTCCAAACGCCAACCTACTTTGGCCCGCTCCTCTACCGAAGCTTAATTTCGGGGCATTGCCTCAACTACCACTGAAATGCAATGGGTAAACTCATTGTTGTCAGAACTCGGTTTCCAATCTAATGTCACACCAACCATTTATTGTGACAACCTAAGTGCTACTCACTATTCGGCCAACCCCGTATTCCATTCAAGAATGAAACACCTAGCATTGGATTTTCATTTTGTACGTGAAAAGGTTCAAGAAGGTTCCTTACGGGTCATCCATATTGCAGGTGATGATCAACTCGCAGATGCCCTCATCAAATCGTTGCTCAAATACCGCCATTACCTTCTTCTATCCAAGATTGGACTTGTTTCACGGTCGTCCATCTTGCGGGAGCATATTAGAGATAGATAAAAGTCCCAAAGAAATCAATTTATTAATTGTAATATATACAGTATCGGTTAGATAGTTGTTTTCCATTTTATTGTAATCAGTTCCCAAGTTATTAGCCTTATGTTTTGTATATATTCTTCCCAAATGAATAATAATAAACGTATCGGTTGATTATTTCATACATGTATGTGAAATGGTTAAATAGTTACTTTTATAGGTGAAAAACCATCACAATGTTTTGTCGAAGAATCACAACTTTGTATTAGAAAGTATATCAGTTGTCAACTATTCGTTTATATCATCAACAAGAAAAGCACTAATGGGAGGTTATTGCTCACAGGCAACGAAATTCCCTCAACTTACTACCGACACCAGTCACTAATGATGTCTAGTTAACACTTATAGACCAGCTTGCTACCGATCACAATTACTGCTAACAGGATTAGTCACCAACTAGGCAACTACTAATTACCATCAGTTACCACTAATGATCAGTTATCGATCGCCGGTCAATGATCAGTTAACACAAATGATCAATTACCAATAATAATCAAGTTCTATACTAATTAATGATCAATGCGGCTTTCACCAGGAGCTCTAACACTTGGAAGCTAATAGTGCGTTGTCGTGGACCTCATCAGGGGAGTGCCTCCTTGAACGACAAGGTTCAAAACCGTCATAAACCGTAGTCATTTACAAGTGTGTACATCACCCCTCCAAATTGTCATTTTATTTGTTTTAATTAAATCCAACAATTTTTTTGTGATCCTAAAATATTTAAACTTGTTGGGAATAGGATATTAACTTGGCGTGCAATTTAGTTAATGATTAAATAATATTAATCAAATTATGAATGATTATCTAGCTTCCTATTTGATACATGTTAGGAAGATAATTATTATGAGATCGATTAATTTGAATCTTAGTTAGAGTATAACGTGATAGAATAGTTATAACTTATAAGTGTCATGTATTGGGTAGGGATTGTAATCAAGTTTGAGTAAACTTCTTGGTTAACAAACTCTTTTGGGGGTGTGCCAAATTTATTGGTGTACTAATTCAATTCGTGAAACCTAGCTCCAACATTACAAATGTCGGAACATCTTTTAAAATTCCATGTCAGCATAGAATGATTGACTACATCTGTATAATTTTTAGGATCCGTCATTTCAAATGACAACTCTCTTAAAAACCAAAAACAAAAAATTTACTCTCCTAAAAATTGTTTGCTATCTTCTTGTCTTCCTATTTTGAAGAAAAATTCTTTCATAATGCCTAATTTCCAATTATAAATTCAATAGAATGTATAATTTCTTCTAGACAAATTACTCTCTTAAGCTCACGAGCGTTATCTTATAATTCACTACAAACCCTTCACGTAATAGATATAATTACTAAGAGGTGTTCCAAAGCCTTACTGTACGTTGTGGTCTTTTGATGTTTATATAACAATAACGTGCACGGTAGGTTTTTATATATGGACACGAATTGAGGAATTATTTCATGAGTTATTTAAGAAATCAGTGAATTCACCGATACGTGTTCATAATGGTGCATGTGCATGTGGCCATTTACATATTTAGAGAAAGACATCGATGGCGACATCCGTGGAAACGGACAAGACCGTGATTAGTGTAAAAGACAAAAGCGTAATGAATGCTTCCTCCATCATCAAATACTTGTGGAAGCAATTTGTGAATTCACATTCACAGTCACATTCATGTTAAATGTATAGTATAATATATTAATGGATGCAAAGATAAGGTGGCACACTGTGCATCCTATCGGAGTGATTTGGTCAACGACGAAATAAAGTTATCAATGAAATGAAATCAAAGTTAATGTACACCTAGATATCCGATTAGTAATAAGACCATATTTTGTTACTTTAAAAAAGCCTTATTTGAAATTAAAATAGAGGAGAGAAATAATTCAATAAATTAGTTTGGAATAATTCGAAGAAGATGGCAATAGGTGTAAAATTGTACATGTTTCACACTTCAACCTTTGGTTACATAAATTTTATAATATCGTATAATAAACTATAAATTTCCCACCAACATCAATTAAACTAAGTAGCTATATACTCTATCCAATACTATATTAATATTTTAAACTAGTTGGTTCATGTGATGGAGTGAGAATTCGGTCGATTCGTAACATTGAAAACACTTGTTATAGCAACAGAAGAGACAGCCCAAAAAATAAAATCGTGATATATTCAAAATTGTATCACTCATGTTATACATCGATAAAAACTATAAAAGATAAATACATGTTTTAATAATACCGATATTATATTCACATGTTCATACATGTTGTTTAGTTGATGATCCATTTTAAATACAACTATGTTTTAACAAAATATATCAAAATGTCATGAAAAAGAATTTAACACCGTTGTATGTTAAAATTTTTATTAAAAAGGTAATACAAGTTATTAGAGAAAAATCAAATTGAATAAAAACTAAACGGTTTAAGATATATATTATTTAAAGTATAAAGGTTAAAACTGAAATAAATTAAGAAAAAAAAACCCAAATTGTTGCACAAACCAACAAATTGAACCAATTATTATGTATAATAACTATAAGAGGCAAGTTATTGTACAAAAATGTTTTATCGCACAAAACATACGTGAAATTTGTAAGCGTTGTATGGAAAATTTAAATTAATAACGCGGGTGCCAGTTTTATAAATAACCTAAATCTAATTTCTCTATCTAATTCATCGATTACAACCAACTAATTCATCAAGCATAATCAATTTATCAAATTCCATTATATTCAATTTTGAATTCTCAAGAGTTTGCACCAATGCCAGCATCGTCTCCGAATGCTAGAGTGGGCGTCTGGTATAAATGAATTAAAGTTGGAGATTCAAATTGAATCTCAATTGAATTATTAGTTTGATTATATGAACAACTCAGTTGCTCAATTTGTAAAATATAAAAACTCAATTGCCCATTCCGATGAAGTTACTTTACGTGTTACGCTCAATTTATAAAAGCATCACGAACTGAACACTCACGGCTATTTTACGTACTACGCTCACGAACTGAACGCATTACTTTCACGAACTATGCGTATTACACTCATTAAGTTACTTTACTTGTTACGCTCAATTAAAAAGCATCACAGTCGTTCTGAGCGTATTACACTCACAAAGTTAATTCACGTATTGCGATCAATTAAAAAAGCATCGCAAATTGGGTACAAAAATAACAGATCTGTTTGGTCTTGTTCACACTCTGTTTGCAAAACATAAAAATATAATACTAATTTGACATGCTTAAAACTAATGAAAAACAGTGTAATGATGAATCGAATCAATTTATAGAACGTGAATGTAAACTGCTAATTTAATAATTTGAAAGAAAAGGAAAATCAATTTCAAAATTGTAATTTTTTATTTTGCAAATTAATTGGTGATTTGAATTTCATTGAATCGATTCCTAAATCGGATTGAACCGGAGTTGATCGGCAGACGCTTTAGCGTATTTAGCTAGCAGTGGAGGAAACAGTTCATTAGAACGAAACAGAATTAAATGAAGTTTCGATTTTTACATTGTATGTTCTTTGAAATCCATGGCGTATGTTGTCTCATACCTATCGTATGATAATCAGTTATTATATTCTATTATTTATCTTAATTATATTGCTCTCTCAGTTAATCTACACATTGCGTCCGACTCAATGTTTAGCTTATGCTTTGTATGTGAAATAAATAACCGGAAAAAAAAACTTATTGTAAAAATATTTATAATTATGGATTGACTTATAATTACTACAAGTAAATTGAATGTCGTTTCTTTCCCTTTTTTTTCCAAATTGAATGACATCTTCCTTATGTTCCGGGCCACCTACGTGTCGGTAACACTTTTTTAGTTTTTGTTACTTTTTTTTCTTCCTTTCCTGATCCTTTGCACTATCTAAGCGGACCACTCTTGTAGATTTTAAAGAAATCCAAATAGGCCTAGGCATCTTGTTAAATCGCGCTGAACATTTTTTAGTAGAAATAATTCGATGGCACTTAAGTAATGAAAGGTAATAATTCCAAAAGCGTAACAAGAGCAAATATGTAGAAGCTATTGTAAAATTTTACACTAGAAATAGAAGAAATTAGTCGCCTGTCATGTCAGGAATTTAACCAATTAGAGAGTTCACACGTGTGTATGAAAGGTTGGTGAATAAAGTAGTTGACTGATAGTGATGTTTGTACGTATTATTGACTTTGTGTTGTTAATTCCTTATTGGTCGGACGTTATTTTCAATAAGATACTTCCCTTTTGCATCATACCCAGGAAGATCTTTGGCGCCACGCTTCCCGAGACGTCAGAGAATGTTGGCGCCTGATAGGATTCTGGCAGCCTAATGGCATCTTAGCGCATAGGTGGGCTTGGGACCCTACCTGTTCAATTACAGTTATTATACGTTGTTCGGTTGACAAGGTTATGCATGACGCCAAGAGGATAGGAGAGGATTTCCCGGTGGCTAGAGTTTTAAAAAATGAAAAGAAACACAATGAAGATTCAATGTTCTATGTGTTGGAAATTCTGGACTAACAATATTTATTAGTTCGTGTTAATAATAAACTAATTATTAACATGTTTAAAGAGTATAGATGAATGCGATATCAATACTCTAAAATGTGTAATTAAAGAACTTGAACTATGAAAAATGGTATGTCCCACATTGATGAAATAGGAAATCGGTTTTGTCCCACGTTGATGGAATCATAAACTTGTGAGCTCCTTATAAGGAGGATGACTCACAAGACTATCTTCTTGTGGGACAAGAAACGCTTAGTGGTATTAGCAAGGGTGCAGTAGGGGAGTGCAAAGTAAAAACCCGACCCGAGGACCGAATTTGTAGCAAAACTGAGACCGATGGCCGGACCTTAGATGCCCCATTCGGTTTAACGTCAGTTCGGTTATGATAAATCGGTTTTCGGGTCTGACCGAGTTCAAAGCTAGGAGAGAGAACTGTACTCATCGGAAAAAAATCCTGCCAAAAAAGCAGCGACGTGGTTATATCAGTAGCCGGCGTTTGTGTATTTTCTTCTGGTTGTGTTTCAGAAATATGTTGTAGTGCAAAATGAAGATGATGACTAGATGCATTTAGGTTTTTAAGACTTGAATAGTAAGCTAGTGATATTACTACACACGATAAATCAATCTTTGTATAAAGTGTGTCATAATCTTATCCATGTATTTAACACTTTCTACTCTTATACTCCATTATTTGATACAAATAAAAAATTTATTTACTTTTCCGGGTAAAAGACTTAGCAGTTTGTACATTACACTACAAGAGTTGTATCTTTTTTAACTCTAAACCTCTCTTCATATATATAACTGTACACCTTCTAGGGTTTTCATTTTACTCGCCGTAGAATAATATAGGCCATTGGAGGAGAATGATGAATGAAATTGATTATCAAAATCAAATAAAAGAGGAAGAAAATCAACTCTCAACCCGTTCATAATGGTTGAAAATGGTTGCATCTGCGCTTTTTATAACATCAATATGTCTTTGGTTTTTTTTTTTTTTTTGCATTTTTCACGGCCTAATATCCGACCTTACCCGAGACCGATTTTCCCAGAATCTAAGGACCGAAATTAGCATGTGCACTATAGGGTCGGTCCGGGTTCGGGTAAAATGGGGTTGGTTTTTCGGTCATTTTTGGGCCGACCCTAAATCTGCTCACCCCTAGGGTGCAGAGCACCTACGTGCACGGGCGATGGATGATGAGCGCAATATGACGCTTTAATGACGTGCATTGTACTTCGCTAAGAGATAACTCCAAAAAAATTCACAAAATCAGTCATCCACACAAAGCCACATCCAAGTTCTTAACCAGTAATCGTTCCAATCTTCACAAAATCAGTCGCTCGCACAAAGCCATATCCAAGTTCTTAACCACAAATCGTTCCAACCTTCATGATTAAATACTCTCGCTTTAGGTATAGTTCGGGTGCCAGATTAATCCCGACAGTATACATTGTTTCGGCTGTTGTACCTTAGGGCATAGATGGGTTCACCTGGGTGGCTCGAAATCTATTTTAAGGGATCACCTCTAGTTAACAGAAATCATTAGCCAACATCCGTTTTTATTTTACTTTCTTTTAATTCTATATTCCTGTTTTCTTGGTTCATTTAATGTAATTTTATATATGTAAATTTGTTTTTATTCTTTATTTTGCGAACGGTGTTCTACACTATATATGCTCATACTCTTAATTTCCATTGAATTGTATTGTTTTTATTGTTGATCTAAATATTAAAGGGACATGTTCTCTTCTTGCAAGAGGTTCCACCGGATAAAAAGAATCCAGAATAGAGAGATATTGTCAGCTGGTTTTGGGTGGCTTCTTTACTTTTTACTCTTCTTTTTTCTTTCTTTAATGATAAAATACAGAACACATAGCATTCCATTATCAGTCACGGTTGGGTTGCACCACCCTTATCTTATCAACTTCTCTCCCCCACATCCCATTCACTTAGATATATAAAAGCATATTATCTCATTTATTTGTGTATATGTTTTGATAAAAACAAATATTTATAATCATTTATCTATTTACCCAGTGTACGTTATATTAAATGATTAGATAAATGCTATGACAGACAAGTAATATTATTTGTGTATCTGTTTTATATTAAAATGTATATAAACTTAATAAAAACATGTCTATATTTTTAGTCATTTAGATTGTTAGAAAATATTAGATATAACATATTATTAGCCGGTTTCGGGTTCCAGGTTACAAGCTGGTTTCGGTTCCGATTTTCCTTTTACACCTTTATAATAACACCATCTCAATTGTTCAAAATTTTGAACACCAAATTAAGTTTTGTGATCCATGAGTTTCTTCAAAGAATGGACCGAATAAATCCTTGAGCTGTCAACAGGCCGGGAAGGCCCAAGCAACTGGCCTGCAAGAATGTTACAAGCTTCGCAACAATTCCCTAAGTCCATAAGCTAATCGATAAGCCCACTAGCCCAGCTACATATCCCTGCAATTGTTCTTATACTATATTTAATCGACAATAACTTTGGATGTTTGGAATAAACTCTCACCAAAAATATTGTAAGATTATACCGTTTTTCTACAAACTAAAGCACAACAAATAAAATAAGCAAAAAAAAAAAAAAAAAACACATTAAAAAGATTTATCTAAAAACTTTCAAACTAAACATGGTACAAAGAATGAAAGATTGATGATTTGTGAATTGTAGAATATTTATTAAACAATTTTTTTTAAAAAAATTTGTAGAAAATGTTATAAAATATTAAATAGGTAACCATATAAAAACACTTATATTTCATTCAATTTAACAAGGTCATTCAAGAAACTGCATAATGCCAAATAATATAATTTGAATTCGTTTTTTTTCCTGATGGATGAAAATTACTTGGAACGTTATTCATCAAATCAAACACCCTACTTTCGACAATCATAGAATGTGAGGGTATTTAAAAAAAGCAAAGATTTATACAACACTTTGACTCCGCTATACCTCTTTGGTTGACTTGTCACTATTCCAATTATTCATTGAATCATGTCAAAAAAATAAAAATATAACATGTAACTGATTATCAATCTATGATCTATAAAATCGTCGAATTCTACAACCACATAAAAGGCTAAATCATGTAATATACATGTACAACAAAATAATTGCAAGACTAAAGTTCTTGTTTCTGTCCCTGTTTTTACAAAGAAATTTTGTATTTTTTTTGCGTTGTGCAACGAATGTAATTACTTTTGTAAAGTTTCCATTAAATTATGATTCTTCTTTTCTTGTCCATTAATATACTATAACTGCAAAATTAATAATATCATTTACGTGAGTCCTTTATAAGGAGACGTTCAATACTTGCTCAAGCCAGTTCGATGGATGTTTTGATGAATGGACGAATCAGGGTTTAATTTTATCCCCGGTTTGAGCCCAACTCGAGCGAGGGTTTGCGGATTTAACCCGGTTCCCGCGCATCAGGGGATACGGTCTCACGACGGTTGAGAAGTCGAACTTGGACATAGCCCCGAATATGGTAGGTTTACATCAAGTTAATTGTCTACATGGTACTTGGACAATCATCTTCTAATTCCACGTTACTTGGTAAAATATAATCCTAGTATCCTACAATCATTTTTAGGTTAAAAATAAGTGTTTAAAACTTCTCGAGTCTACTGATTATTAGTTTCTTGGTGGTTCATTGGCAAAATAGTCAATTGGAAAGGCAAAACATTTAAACACTTTAGGTTGAAAGGGTTCGAGAGGTTTTGGATTTAAAACCTAGACAACAAAAGTTAAAAAAAATTCACCGTTAAAAAAAGGTTTCTTGTTAATGTGAAATTTTGACTATCTGTTAGTTATCGGTTTAGAACATATAGTGTTGTAATAAATAAATTTTAACATTTTAAAATACATAACTGATTTAAAAACAGAACATCATACTATTTTTAGTTTCTTTATATGTATATTTATAATGTTAATAAAATAAAAACAAATAAAATACGAAGTTTGAAGTAGACCAAGTCACCATTAACGTTAGATGGTTTAATCGGATAATGACAATACTGATTGACCAAAATAAAGGTTCGTGAATATTCATTTACGTTTGTTCGTGCTCGCTTGGATGAATTTATTTGCTCATGTTCATTTAAGTGTGTTTGTTTATATTAACTTATTGATGTTCGTTTACATATATTCATATATGTTCATTTATTTTTGTGAGCTGTTTTTTTAGATTTTAAATGACAAACACGAACATATTCCTTTTGTTACCGAATGAACATGAATACACGTATTTGTCCAATTAATGTTTGTATTTGTTCTGTCTGTTTACAAAACTAAATTAAATACATTATACATTTTATAATTCTTAACATGTTATATTATATCTTAAAAAATATATATAAACGAAAAGTCTCTAAATTCTCTCAAGCCACCAGATTGCTTTATTTTTAAATGAAGGTTTCTCATACATTAGACCTGCATTCATGGGAATAGGTCTCACCAAACCCAAATAGACCTTAAACGAGTTATAAGATCTCATTATATCAGAAATTAATCTCATCAAATATTTGATATGAAAATCCTATAAAATATTATTTATAATTAAAAACAATTTTATAGTAAAAAAAATAAGTGAGTCATGGGTCTCACAAAGCCTATATAACTTTTAAAACGGGTATAACATTTCATTTATTTGTGAAACTTTTTTATCATTAAATCATAAGTATATTATTAACTTTCTTATAATAAATAAAATTAAAATCCAAAAAATATATATAAATATTATAAACGAATAATGTAAAACAACATATGAGGATGCAAATAAATTACAATACATGTTGGGCACAAAAAAAAGGAAAAGGAAAGAAAAACAATAAAACTAAGAATCTTAATCTTTTATATATATATATATATATATAAATGAAATCCTTAAAAGCTATGTTGATTCTTACATTCTCTTAAGCCACCAGATTATTTTATTTGTAAATGAAGGTTTCTCATGCATTTGACCCGAATTCATGGGTGTGTGTCTCACCAAACTCAGATAACCTTAAACGCGTTATAACATCTCATTATATTAAAAAAAATAATCTCACCTTGATATGAAAATCTTATAAAATATGGATATACTAAAAATCAATATCCAATTTTTTAAGAAAAAGTGTATTATTTATATTAAGTAACAATTTATAGTAAAAAAAATGAGCGGGTCATGGGTCTTACCAAATCCATAGCTTTTTAAACGGATTATAACATCTCATTTATTTTTGAAAACCTTTCATCATCAAACCCTAAGTATATTATTAGCTTTATTACAATAAATAAAATTAAAATCCAAAAAATATAAATATTAGACACGAAAAAGAAACACAACCCCTGTATTATGGGGGATAAAAACTAGTGTGTGTATAATATAAAGGAAACCATAAAAATCATACGTATCGCGATGTGGTCGCTCCCCCATTTTGGAGTCACTAGATTTGCTTAATTTTTAAATGGAGGTTTCTCATGCATTTAGCCCGAATTTATGTGTATGGGTCTCATCAAACCTATATATATCTTAGACGGGTTATAACATCTCTTTAAATTAAAAAATAATCTCACCAAATATTTGATTTAAAAATCCTATAAAGTAGAAATATACTATAATTTAATATCTGATTTATTTAAAAAATATATATTATTTATAATTAAAAAACCAATTTTATAGTAAAAAACTAAACGGGTCTTGGGTCTCATCAAACCCATATAGCTTTTAAATCGAGTTATAACATCTCATTTATTTGTGAAACAATTTATCATCAAACCATAAGTCTATTATTAATTTTCATACAAGAAAAATTCAAAAAATAAATAAATATTAGAAACAAATAATATAAAACAACCCTCGTAATACAGGGGATAAAGACTAGTTATATATATATATATATATATATATATATATATATATATATATATGATTGATTTCTTTTGAGAACCACTTTGAGTTTTAAGAACTCGAAAGAGCTCAACGTAACAATTTTTTTTCGAATTTTTTTTACACATGTGTAATACGTAAGTGTAAGTGATGTTCAAAAAATTACGGTATTTTTTACACACCGAATTGACATTTTACACATATGTATATATAAATATTAAAATATTAAAATATAAATGATAATTACCTCATAAATTTCACTATTTATAAGGTGAACCACTTATCTTTAAACATGTGATGTAAAACAGTTATACAATTAATACTTCACTTTACATGATTAATTTTAGTATACTACATTTTCATATTAATTTTTTATTAAGAGGTTTAATTCAATTTACTTTCTATATTTTATTTTAATATATATTTATTCTATAAACACCTTTTACATATTTTATTTTTCACTTACGGAATTTTAAAATAAATGTTTTCTTAAATGTTGAATGTATAGTTATGAAATCTTTAATTTTATCTACGTTTTAGTATAAGTTACATTCAAAATCATTCTGGATCAAATATAATACACTTTTAACATCTTTTTTTCATAACATAATGTTGTTCTAAATTTCGAATACACCGTGATCACGCAAATATTTCTATGTATATAACAAGCTCCAGCAATGTTACCATAACTTAAGGCTAAATAACTTTTTTTTTGTTTTCTTCATGACAACTTAAATTTTCATAAAGACAAACGTAATTAACTTTATCTTTTATTAACATTGTCATCGCGACAAGCGAGTTTACGTGTATCAACGTTTCCGCCGCAACACACGGAGTCGTTTAATAGTTATTATTAAGAAGCAACTTACGAAGTTTAGTTCTTTGTAATTTGGCCACCAAAAGTTTGTTTTTGTACTTAGCTAAAGTTTAGTTCTTTGCATTTTGTCACTAAAGTGTTCTTTGTACTTTAGTCAAAGTTTGATTATTTATACTTTTACTATCACAAGTTTGTTTTTTTATACTTTGACACAAGACCTTCGGTCAATTTATCAAAGTTTCAAACAATTATATTTTTGGCATAAGACTTTTTAACTTAGAAAGTTTTGTTCTTATAACTTTTTCCATCATAAAATTGTCCTTCAAACTATTGTCACTAAAGTTTCGCAACTCTACACTTTTGGCACAAGACTTTTAAGCTTTCAACTTTGGCCATAAAACTTTTACACTTTTATAAATTGCATAAAACTTTTAGCTTTTCAACTTTGTCACAAAACTTTTGGACTTCTTAAAATTGATAATAAAATATTCACTCAGAACCTCAACACTTTTCCACTTTCAATGTTCTTCACAAAAAAAAACATGTTTTGGTCAAAAATCGGCTAAGGATAATGTAACCAAATTAGTTAGGTGAGGTCTAGTGCTAATTTGATGATAACAGTAATGAAACGATTGCAAACACAAACACGAGGATTTGTTACGAGGAAAAGCCCTTGATCTTGTTCGGATCGCAGGCACAAAAACCCCGGGTGATGACAATTGTCTATCACCACTTTATTATTGTAAAAATCGGGTTACAAAGGTGAAGTTTATGATCAAAGATTACAAATATCTAAATGTGTGTATGAACCGCTTAGTGAGTTCTTGAGAGAGTATTTCTGAATGTGTGTTTCCAGTGAATGTGTTCGTGACATAAAATTGATCATAAACTCAGTTTATAACTAAAAATAACAACTAAAAAACAATCCCTACAAATCTGCCATCTTCCCACTATCTTCATCCATAACTTTTGACCACGTGTTTGACAAGTCCAGTAGCGAGATATCAGGTGGAATAGGTCTTGTAGCCGTTACACTTATTAATTATCAACCTGTACACAAGAAACAATTGTTAAGAATACTAATTGTTGAGGATCCTTGATCGTGACACAACTCCGGAGTTCTTCAAAAGGATAATTGATCCAGACTTGTCTTCAAGAATAACATATCCTCAGTACTCAATTATTTGTGGCCTAACAATTGCCCCCAATTTGGAGGTTGGTGATAAATTCACAGCTGTCAAATTGCATTCAAATTTCAAAAAGATGCCAAAAAAGATTAGATGAAAAGACACAAATAGGGATTAGATAAAAAATAACTAATTAGCTTAGGTATTAAAGATAAAAAAACCGGCTACCTTTTTATTCTCTTCATTCCGGAAGCTTCTCATCTTCAATCCTCTATAGTTCAGGTAATCCTTTATCCCCTTTTCTCCTTTATATTTCGTATCGTTTAATGTCTACCGATAATGGCTTCTCAAACTCGTCCAACCATATGGACGGAGACATGAAAAGTCAAGGGTTTTTACAATACCCTTCATCGGAAATTTGCAAATTTACCGACCCTGAGATTGACCAAATAGCGTCTTGTTTTCCTCCCAACACCGTATTCAGACCTTACGATTCTTCTACCCCATGCGATGTATCATCGAAGGTATGTGTCTGATTCTCGGCCTGTCCTTTCTTGCTCAGTTACTCGTACCCATTCCCGGAGTTTACCCAGAGATTCTTCACCCTCCGGCATTAGCTACATCCAGGCTATGCCGATGATATGACGAGCTAAACTGACCCTTGAAGAAATTATAGCTGACCTTAACCTTGATTTCGGACTCTCAGAACTTTCATACATATACTCTTTGTATACCCACGGTTCCACTCATTTCCTGCTCAAATCCAAGCCTCACTAGCCTATTCCGCTTGACAAAGTCACTCAAAACGACCCTCATTGGAAAAATCAATTTTTCTTTGTCAAGCGAAACTCAATCCCACTAAGTGGATTAGTCAGGGTAGGATTACTACATTTATTGTTGTTTCTTGATTAGGGTTGAACACTGATTTGTTTCATTTTTATGCAGTTGACAACTTTGCATATTTGGCCAAGCTTCCAGGAACCAAGAAAAAAGTAGCTGCATTCCTCAAATTGAGCCCAACTATCCGGTCTTTCAAAATCAGGATCTCCGATTCTGATTCAGAAACTGAACAGTCAGACATCTCTCCTCAAAGTAATATGCCAAGTAAGTAAAATCATAAAGATAAGTATTTTGATTTTATAAATAAAAAAGAAAAACTTATCTGTTTTGTGGTGTATGAAGACATGTCTAAGTCTTCCAACAAGCCTGCTGCCCAATTCTCATTTGATGATATCGACCACCTAATTTCTCCGAAGGTAGTCAAGAAGGAATCGTCCAAGTCCACCCCTACTCTTAGTCCTCACACTGTGACTACCAGAGCTAAGGCTCAGTCTAGGAAGAAGAGGAAGCTACCAGAACCTCAAGCCGAAGTCCATGATGTTGAGAAGCATCTTCAAGAAGCAGTCACTCGGGCGGTTACTCAGGTAAGGATCCTATATTCTTCTCGTCAGTCTTGTTTGATAATTGTTATTGATCCCAAGTTTATGGCTCACAAGGCATCCAAGGTTTCCATTCTTACTACGGCCCAATCATCAAGGATCTCGAGGACACTCTGACAGGAATGAGGACTCTTGTTGCTGCCAAGGATAAGCTGGTTGCTAAACTTACAAAGGAGAAGCAACAAGCTGACTCCCAATTGTTTTGGACAAAAATCTGCTAAGGATAATGTATCCAAATCCGTAATTGTGAGGTATAATGCTATGCTGATAATAATGAATATATGAACAAAATGGAGATGAACACCGTGATTTGTTGCGAGGAAAAACCCTTTAATCTTAATCAGATTAAAGGGAAAAAAAACCCCGGGTGATGACAAGCCCATAAGATAAACCCGTGCAACTGGGGACTAGCTCGTGTAACTGGGGACAAGCCCGTGAACTGGGGACAAGCCTAAACTGGGGATTGGCCCAAATATTCGGATGTTAACTGGTGACTCGCCCAAACCGGGATTTAGCCCAAATGTAAGTGACGTGAAAACGCCAAAACCTTAGCTAGCATGAAAATGCTAGAAACCATTGTCTTGAGATAACATGAAAAGGTTATAAATCGGTGGTATGGTACGTCTACCATAAATCGTAGGATCCTCTATATAGCCGGATGTCACACCCCGAAAATCTTAACTTAACACAGCGGAAGACTTAACTTAAGTCATTCGGGTTATGACAGATGCCGATAGCCAATAACAATAGACAATTAATAATAAAAGCATTATCTTTTATTAAAGAAAATATTTAACATTATCAGAGTTTCTTACACGTGCTATTGCACGATTTACATTATTCCAACATTATTAAAACACCACACGCCCTCCTTTCCATGCCTCCTCGAAATCCTCACTTGAAAAGCATATTAAAATATCGATCAACACAACGTGTTGGTGAGTTTCCCTTTATAACAAAATAGTCCTTTTATATGTATATATATATATATATATATATATATATGAATTAGAAACAACATCAATATAATGATTAAATACGATATCAATTCGTGTGTAATCGTCACTACACCCCGAATTATATCCAAAATATCCGTATATAATGACTTACTACCATTATAACACCAACCATGTGTAATGATATACCGTCATTACATCACCAAAAACAATAGGTATTTCATTTCTTAAAGAAATTGTGATGTTGTAGACTAGCTAAGAATACAACATTACGTATGACTATCATAGTTGATAACTCGAAACATACCATACTCAATATATACCCATTTTTAACCCAACGCGATTGGAAGTGGGGGGCGTCACCCCGATAGATCGACCCATATTTTTGTGCCCTTACTAATTTGGTTAACAATTATTTAGCCAACTAGACTCATCCCGCATTAGAAACAGTTTGTAAAATAATATGACTTTATAATATCAAATGAATTCCATATGAAATGAAGAATATGCTTTTCCCCCAAAACACAATTGTTTTGGATAAAAATCTGCTAAGCATCAAGTATCCAAATCTGTTATATGAGGTAAGGTGCTAACTCGATAATGGCAAGTGTATAAGCGTAGTATTGGTGAACACAAAGGTTTGATCACGAGGGAAAAAGCCCTTAACCAAGATAGTCTTACTTCGGTCAAAACTTATCAAGGTAATCTTTGGTAAAATAACTTCGGTCAAGGATTAATAGGATAATCTTTGGTCGAATTACTTTAGTCAATGATCAACAAGGTAACATTTGGTCGATGAGTATGTGATTATCGTGGTCTACGGCACAAAAAACCCCCGGACGGTGAAAACTATCACCGTCAATTATATTGATAAATAAAAGATGGTTACAGGTGCGGTGGAGTATATGATCGAGATTACAAAGTAAGCTAGAGTGTAGAAAGAATGCTAGTTTCTGCTCTAGTGTGTGTGCTAGTACATGTGTTTACCTACTCGATCATAGCTCGTTTAAATAAGAAATATCACTAACAATATTCCCTAACTATCCGGAAGTCTTCCACTTAGCCGCTCCACGACCTTTGACCACGTGCCAATAGCCATCCAGTAGCTACATAAGCGGGAGAATGAGTCTTATAGCCGTTGCTGATATTTGCACGTTCATCTTCTCATGAGTTCGTCCATTAACAGTTACATTGAAGTAGGATCCTGGATCCATGCTCCAGCTAGAGAATGCTCTGTGAGGACAATTGATGCAAGTACGTCTTAAAGTCGTCACACCTGTCTAACACATCACCATACTAAACGCAATCATTAGTAAACAAGTAATACCGAGGATCGTCGATCCTTTATATCCTGATATATATTTCAAGGATAAACTATCCATAAGACAGTCAAGGATAAAGGATCCTCAGTATAGAATTCATGGCCTAACAATTGCCCCAAAAATGGCGGGCGACAGTGGAATACAGCTGTCATTTTGAAATTTAAAACTACTGCGAAAACTGATAGATGGGACGGTTTTGCCAGAATATTTACCATTTAGCCCTCAAGGTTAATTATAACCGTCTATATATGCCGCACTATATCTTTGATTATAAACACGCCTTCGTCCAACGCATCAGGTATCCTCCCTACCTTTCTTTCTTATTTTCTTTAATCATGTCTGCTGCCTCATCTTTTTCTTCTCCGGCCCCTTCTAAACCTTCCGTACATTCCTCCGATGGTTCTGAGTTAACCAAAATGGAACCACAATGTCTACTCGCCAACCCATCTTCTGAAATCTGTAAGCTTACGGATCCCGAGGTCGAAGACTTTCGTACGTTGTTTCCCCCAAAAGTATTGTTCCAACCCTACGAATCCAGTGTCAGATGCAATGTGTATTCCAAAGTTTGGATCTGTTTCCCGGCAACTCCATTTTTAATCGGCTACAAATACCCTTTTCCCTCCTTTACCCAAAGTTTCTTCGACTCTACCGGCATATCCTACATACAGGCTATGCCAATGATCTGGAGGGTTCTGAGCACTATTGAAAGGATCATCAAAGAGGAGAAATTCGATTTTGGTCTTCCCGAGTTGTCATATTTGTATACCCTCACTACCCATGGTCCTGCTCGCTTCATCTTCAAATCCAAGCCCCGACAGCCCCATCCGATCTTAAAAGCCACTCTAAATGATTATGTGTGGAGGAATCAGTTTTCTTTGTAAAACGTGACTCAATACCAGGGGGGACTGATCTTCCTTCAACATGGGTCACGAAGGGTAGGACCCTGGATCCTTAAGGAATAGCAGGATCCTTTATTCTTCAATTTTAATCCTTATTCTTTTTTATTGTCTGCAGTTGAGAACTTCACTTCATTGAGTAAGCTACCTGGAACAGAAGAGAAAGCAAAACGGTTCCTAGCACTGGATACCGAAGTTAGGACCTTTCAAGCTCGGTTTGTTGAAGGTTTTTGTGATATCTCCTCAAGTTCAAGCATGTCAAGTAAGTTAATAATTTTAAGGTAAATAAAATAAAATAGAATACTTATCTGTCGATTTCTCTTCTACAGGCACCAAGAAATATGGAATGTCCGCTCTCAAGTTCTCCCTAGACGACATCGACTGTATGGTTACTTCTCCTGATGTCAAGAAGGAGGCTTCAAAGGCAAGCACTAGCTCCGAGCCCAAGACTGCCACGACCAGGGCCAAGTCCGCAGCTTCCAAGAGGAAAAGATCATCTGATCCCAAGACTCATTGCGACATTGTCTGCTCTGTAAGTATACTGTATTTTCTCCTTTAGTATTTTAGGATCCAGTATTGTCCCAATCTTGATATGAAATTTATTGATAGGCTGTGATCGCTATGAGGGATCACTACGAAAAGACTATCCATCAGATGAGCGAAAAAATGTCAGGGTTAGGGAAAGCTGTGGTTGCTAAGGACAAGGCTATGATCCAGCTCTCCAAGGAGAAGAAACAATTGGAGGATCAGCTATCCTTAGCCGAAGCCCAATGTCAAGAGGCAGTGGAGCAGGCGACTGATGAAGCCAAGGTGTGGGCTGCCAGGTCGATATTCCAGGCGCGGATCAAGATGGCGACGGAGTCCGATGATCCCGCTTTTGACAAATCGGCCTGGGATGTGGAGAAATGGAAGGCTGCTCTTAACGACCTTGGTGGTGAGGATGATGAGGAGATGGTTGAGAACACCGAGGCTGGGACCAGTGGTGTTAAGGAGGCGGTTGAAGCTAGCAAAGGGGAAGGTGATGCTGCGGTTGAAGATGCAGCTTAAGTGGGCAATGAAGGATATTAAAGACAAGGCCCGAGCCCACTTTTTTGTTTAGTGTTGACGATTTTATGAACAATTTCTATGGTCTGTAATAAACAATAGTATTTAGGATAAAGGATCCATGATCCTTATGACAATCTGCGGGGGTGACAAAGGTGGAGGGATCCTCTGTTTGTGGGGATGAAGCCTTTGTTGCCCCTGTTTTTAATTTCCTGCACTTATGAACTATTAGTAACTTTCAATTAACCCGGATGGATGGTCCATCTTTCGTATGGTGAAGTTCGGGTTAAGAGTTTTGGATAAGTCCTTGGGGCTTATTTTAATTAATATATAAATCTTTTGACTATTTACCTGTTATTTGTTTTCAAAACTTTGTTAGATATAACTTTAGCATTTTTACTAGTTTAAAATAATATTAAGTAAAAGATTTACAGGGTAAAAGATCCTTAAGAAAATAATTCAGGATAAGATATCCTTAACTAATAAATATTAAGATGAAATATCTTAATAGTTGATAAAATTTATATAAGAGAATTCCCTCAAAGGGCAAATTTTAGAATAAAGTATCCTTAAAATAGATAAAAATTTTAGTAATCAAATAACTTTAAGAGAATAGCTTTTTAAACTGAAATACCCAAAATTATTGCAACAAATATTATACATAAGTTAACTAACAAAGATCATACCAGAAGGTCTAGATAAACCTAAGTTACCAGAAGTATCGAACTCTTAATGATCCGTAAAGGAACCGCTTTAGGATCCGGGATCCTTAGTTTCTTGATCTTCAGAAAGAACTTAGGAATTCTGCTGCAAATAATTCATTTTATTAATTGGGATCAAACCCATTAAACTGGGGACAAGCCCAACAAATATTCTGGGGACAAGCCCGTGCAACTGGGGACAAGCCCGTGAAATCTGGGGACAAGCCCGTGTAACAAGGGACAAGCCCAACAAACTGGGGACAAGCCCATAAAATAAACTGGGTACAAGCCCAATACACTGGGGACAAGCCCAATAAACTGGGGACTGGCCCAAAGATACGGATGTTAACTGGGGACTCTCCCGAACCAGGATTTAGCCCAAACGTGAGATAACGTGAAAACGTTATAAACCGGAGGTATGGTACGTCTACCATAATTCGTAGGATCCTCCATATAGCCGGAGACAACGAAATTGTCAGCCACTAAGCGTGTACTGGTCCCGCTGCCCCGAACTATATATTGGATAGCGTGCGCAACTGGCGATCGTGAGAAATGTGAAAACCTTTAAACCGTAGGGGATATGACCATCGGGGGTCATATCCAAACGTGGGCTAGGCCAAGGGAAATAAGATGATACCTCAAATGCAAAGGAGAGGTGGCCAACCTCTTGAACATCAAATGAATCATTATAATCTTGCATGGTTATTCAAAACTTGGAAAAAATAAAATGTTTAAGAATATATTATCCTTAAATTAACCATAATTCAAATAGAATAACTGATCAGAAATATTTTACCGATTTAAGGATCCTAGATCCTTACTTGGATAATACATCCTCTCTGGGTAATGTATCCTGATTAGAAAAAAATATTTCTTGAGGGGGATGGCATTCCATGCTCTTGGTAACCTGTTGCCTTCCATTGTGAGCAAATGATATGCCCCCTTTCCTGCTTCCGACTCAATTTGATAAGGTCCTTCCCATTTGGGCGCTAGCTTCCCATCAGCCGGATTTGTTGTGTTTTGAAAGGCTTTCCTTAACACTAGATCTCCTTCTTGAAATCTTCTAATTCTGATATTTTTATTGTATGCCCCAGCTACCCTTTGTTGATAAGCTGCCATTCTGATTTTCGCTAGGTCTCTGAGTTCTTCTATAGTATCCAGGTCTTCAAGAAGGATTTCTTCATTGGCTTCTGGATCACGGATGCTCGTTCTTGCAGTAGGAACCACCATTTTTGTAGGATCACAGCTTCCGACCCAAACACCAAAGAGAAGGGTGTCTGGCCTGTCGCATTTTTGGGCGTGGTCCTATTTGCCCAAAGAACATAAGGAAGTTCTTCAGCCAATTTTCCCTTCTTGGATCCTAGCTTCTTTTTTGGATTGTTGATGATGATTTTGTTGCTAGACTCTGCTTGACCATTGGCTTGAGGGTGAACCGGAGTGGAACTGATCATTTTGATGCCCCAACTGTCACAAAAGTTAGTGGTTCTATTCTCGATAAACTGGGAACCATTGTCACAAACAATTTCAACGGGAATACCAAATCTAGTTATAATATTTCATTTAATAAAAGATATTACTTCCCTTTCTCGGACCTGTACAAATGCTTCTGCCTCAATCCATTTGGAAAAGTAGTCATCCATAGCAAGCATAAAGACCTTTCCACCTGATGCTTTTGGTAGCTTGCCTACAATATCCATACCCCATTTCATGAAAGGCCATGAGGAGGATATAGGATACAGAGGCTCCGCTGGCTGATGAAGGATGTTCGCGTGTCTTTGACAAGCATCACATTTCCTTGAATACTCCACTGCATCCTTCTTCATTGTTGGCCAGAAGTATCCAGTTCTAAGTATCCTGGAAAATAATACTCTTCCACCTGTGTGATTGCCGCAATCTCCTTCATGAAAATCCTTGAGTACTTCTTGGATCTCAGGATCCTCAATGCATCTCAAATACAGACCTGCAAGAGACTTTCTATATACCATATCGTTTAATAAAATATAATGGGATACCTTGAGTTTGAAGGACTTGGGATTTTCTGTGGCTGGAATTTCTCCAGTCTGAATACAGTTCTTGATAGGATGGATCCATGATCCTTTGTTATTTGAGGATAAAGGATCCCAGAGCACGATTTCTTTATCATTCGTTATCTCTCCAATTTCATGTTCTCCTATTGCTGGCGAGAGATTGTGGATTATTGGGATTTTCAAATCCTCAGGAATCTTCAGAGATGAGGCTAAGTTTGCTAAGGCATCTGCCCCAGCGTTTTCTTCCCTCGGTACCTGTGTAATACTAAATATTTCGAAGGATTTCGATAACTCCTTCACAACATCTAAATATTTAATTAGATTCTCACCTTTAACAGCATACGAGCCATTAAAGTGGTTAGTTATCAATAAAGAATCTACATAAACTTGAAGATACCTGATCCTCATACTTTTGGCTAATTTCAAACCTACGATTAAAGCCTCGTACTCTACTTCATTGTTTGTTGCTTGGAATTCACAAGCTATGGACTGGGGTAATATGCCCCCCTATGGCGATTTCAGTAGGATCCCTAATCCTGTTCCTCTTACGTTGGATGCTCCATCTATGAAGAGTATCCAAGGATCCTTTGTCTTTTCCAGTTGTTGGACTTCCAAGTCAACTTCTTTTTGTAGATCACTAGTGAAATCAGCTACAAAGTCCGCTAGTGCTTGAGATTTGATTGCTGTTCTCGGCTCGTACTGGATATCATATGCACTTAACTTTACAGCCCACTTAGCCATTCTACTTGACAACTCTGGTTTTCTAAGAACATTCTTTACAGGATAGTTATATTTCAAAATAATAGGGTGAGTTTCAAAATAATGTCTCAGTTTAGTAGAGGCCATAATAAGCGCAAGAATCAGCTTTTCTAAATGAGAATACCTGGACTCTGCATCTAGAAGACTTTTACTTACATAGTAGACAGGATGTTGTTCACATTCATGATCCTTTACCAAGATGGCACTCACAGCATTTCCTAAGACAGCAAGATATATATACAAGGATTCTCCATCAACGGGCTTCATCAAAGCTGAGGCTGAGGATAAATAATCCTTTAAGGCTGTAAGCGCAGCTTCATACTTTTCAGTCCACTCAAATTCTTGTTCTTTCTAAGAATATCATAGAAGTCTTTTCACTTCTCGGAGGATCTTGAAATGAGTCTATTCAAGGCCGCTATTCTTCCGGTGAGTCTCTGGACATCTTTGGCATTTGCGGGAGACTTGAGATTGATAATGGCTTCGATCTGCTCTGGGCTTGCTTCAATTCCTCTCTTTGTGACCATATATCCTAGAAACTTTCCAGCCTTAACACCAAAGTGGCATTTGGATGGGTTTAGTTTCATGTTATAATGGTCAAGGATATTGAATGCTTCCTCGAGATCTCTGTGGTGATCCTCAGCATTCTCCGACTTCACCACCATATCATCTATGTATACCTCCATTGTCTTGCCCAATTGTTCCTTGAACATCATGTTGACTAGTTTTTGATACGTTGCTCCTGCATTTTTTAGTCCAAACGGCATAGCAGTTGTTAGTGCACAGAAATTTGACACTGTGGATATGTTATCCTGGCATATGTTTTGGATCAGTTATCCTTAGTGTGTGTTCCAGATCCCGTCAGTATCAAGGATCTACAGTACTTATTATTCACTAACGGCTGTTCTCATGTGTAATCTAATATTTATTAGGTATAACGATTAGAAGACTCAGTCTATCTACTAACTTGTAGTCAAGAAGATATTTACGTATCTGGATCAATTATCCTTCTGAAGAGTTCCAGAGCTATGTCAGGATCATGGATCCTCGGTATTTGGTGTTATTAACGGTTATTTCTTATATGAAGGCTGATATTTATCAAGTGTAACGGCTCCAAGACCTGGTCTACCCCCTATTTCGCAGCCTGAGTGATGGAGCACATGGTCAAAGTGGCTGTTACATTTACATTGAAGATAAAGGCGGATTTTTAGGAAAATTAGTTAATAGCATTTATTATTAATAACTCCATTGAGTTATTATCTATTATATATAATTGAGATTATGATCAGATATAGGGGACATGGTATACACACACACCTGAGTATTCTCTCTATCACAGCTCACACACTTAGAATTATTGTACCACTGATCATAACCTCCACACTTGTAACCACCTTTTTATTATCAATATACTTGACGGTGATAGTTTTCACCGTCCGAGGGTTTTTTGTGCCGGAGACCACGATAATCACATACTCATCGACCAAAGGTTACCTTGTTGATCTTTGACCGAAAAGAATCGACCAACGATTACTTAGTTAATCCTTGACCGAGGAAGTTCGACCAGAGATTACCTTGATAAGTTTTGACCGAAGTAAGACTATCTTGGATAAGGGCTTTTTCCTCGTGATCAAATCACTGTGTTCACACAAATTACGATTACGCATCCAATATTATCGAAGTAGAACTATTCCTCACATTTACGAATTTGGATACTGGATCCTTAGCAGATTTTTATTCAAAACAATTTGGCGCCCACCGTGAGGCCATTGGTGTTATAATCCATATTATTTCCTATCAATTTTCAACTTTTCATACCCATATCACCATCAATGGCCTCTCAATCAACCTCTGCTTCATCAACAATGCCGTCTTCGGTTTCTCTCTCATCAAGATCTTTGCCACCGATGCCTCCTACAATTACGGGAGCACCAAGGACCACCGCGGCAGGAAATAAGACACAAATTCCAGTCTTCCAGAGCTCAAAAACCACTGCTGCCACTTCAGTGGTCAAATCTAACAATGATGTTTCTGCAATGTTTTCACAGGTTAAGGCATACATGGAGCAGCAGAACAAAACCGACAAGATGATCATACGTGAAATTGAAGATCTCAAGAAAAGAAAGAGGCCAGCGGAGGATCAGACTCCCTTGATGCCTAGGATGCTGGATTTCACTACTCCAGGATCCGTAGCTCATCATACTTAAGGATCCTCGATCCTTCGGCAAGGATCATCCATCCTTCAACCAGGGTCCGTGGGTCAACAAACTCATGGATCCTCGTTCTTTCAGCCAGGATCATCTATCCTTCAACAGGGGTCCATGGGTCAACAAACTCAAGGATCCTCGTTCGTTCAGCCAGGATCATCTATCCTTCAACAAGGGTCCATGGGTCAGCAAACTCAAGGATCCTCGTTCCTTCAACAAGGGTCATCCATCCTTCAACCTAGATCCTCTGGATTGTATCCTCAAGGATCCTTCAGCTCCCAACCTCAAGGATCTTTCTGGCAGAATCAAGGATCCTCAGGAATTCACCATAAAAGGTCTTCAGAGGTCCATGAAGGGGACATCATCCCCATGCAGACCATTGCCTCTGGTGGACCTGCTACTGTAGCAGATGCCTCTTATCTTAACTACACTTCTGGGATGCCAACGTTCAACCAACCAAGAGGTAACGCCTATAATCACATATCCTCAGACTCTAACCTTGGCTCTATACAGGATACAGGTATCAATCAGGCTATGGCTAGGGAACTTCAGAAGCTTAAGGATATGATATCCAGCGTGCTAGGAGTGGTCCGTCCAATTCCTGAAATACCAGAAGGGAGCCACAAGTTATCCAGATTTTCTCCACCTATCTGTGATGCTGAAATCCCGAAGCGGTTCCAGACTCCGAATATGAAGACTTACGACGGGACCACCGATCCTGAAGAACATGTGGCACAATATAGAGAAAGGATGGAGATCAATCCTATTCCGGAGAGACTCAAAGAAGCTTGCCTATGCAAAGGCTTTGGATCCACACTGACAGGATCAACATTAAAATGGCTGCTAAGTCTTCCTCCCTTTTCAATTACTTCTTTTTCTCACTTAGTTAAAAAGGATCAATTATCCTTCTGAAGAGTTCCAGAGCTACGTCAGGATCATGGATCCTCGGTATTTAGTGTTGTTAATGGTTGTTTCTTATATGAATGTTGATATTTATCAAGTGCAACGGCTCCAAGACTTATTCCACCGGATATCTCGCTATTGGACTTGTCAAACACGTGGTCAAAGTGGTTGTTACGTTTATATTTAACGCAATGGCGGATTTTTAGGGATTATTAGTTAATAGTCTTTATTATTCATAACTCCATTGAGTTATTGTCTTTGATGTATAAATAGAGGCTATGATAAGTTAGGAAAGAACACACTATGCTCACTACGAATTCAGCAGCATACACACACACACATAGCTTTCGTTGTAACACTGATCATATTCTCCAAACCTTGTAACACCCTTTTTTGATTAATAAAGTTGTGATAGACGATTTGTCATCACCCGGGGTTTTTGTGTCGGTGATCCGACCAAGACCAAGGGCTTTTCCTCGTAACAAATCCTTGTGTTCATCATTATTTCGTTTACATATTCATTATTATCATCATAGCACTAGACCTCACAATTACGAATTTGGATACATTATCCTTGATTGATTTTTGTCCAAAACAATTTGGCGCCCACCGTGGGGTAATTGGTGCTATAATCCAGATTATTTCCTCTCAATTTTCAACCTTATTACCCATATCACTATCAATGGCCTCTCAATCAACCCCTGCTTCATCAATCATGCCATCCTCGGTTTCTCTCTCATCAAGAACTTTGCCGCCGATGCCTCCTCCAATTACGGGAGCATCAAGGACCACCGCGGCTGGAAACAAGACACAAATTCCAATCTTCCAAAGCTCAAAAACCACTGCTGCCACTTCGGTGGTCAAATCTAACAATGATGTTTTTGCAATGTTTTCACAGGTTAAGGTATACATGGAGCAGCATAACAAAACCAACCAAAGGATCTTACGTGAAATTGTAGATCTCAAGAAAAGAAAGAGGCCAGAGGAGGATCAGACTCCCTTGATGCCTAGGATGCTGGATTTCACTCCAGGATCCGTGGCTCAACATACTCAAGGATCCTCGATCCTTCAGCAAGGATCATCTATCCTTCAACCAGGGTCCGTGGGTCAACAAACTCAAGGATCCTCGTTCCTTTAGCAAGGATCATCTATCCTTCAACCAGGGTCCGTGGGTCAACAAACTCAAGGATCCTCGTTCTTTCAGCCAGGATCATCTATCCTTCAACAGGGGTTCATGAGTCAACAAACTCAAGGATCCTCGTTCGTTCAGCCAGGATCATCTATCCTTCAACAAGGGTCCATGGGTCAGCAACCTCAAGGATCCTCGTTCCTTCAACAAGGATCATCCATCCTCCAACCGGGATCCTCTGGATTGCATCCTCAAGGATCCTTCAGCTCCCAACCTCAAGGATCCTTCTGGCAGAATCAAGGATCCTCAGGAATTCACCATAAAAGGTCTTCAGAGGTCCATGAAGGGGACATCATCCCCATGCAGACCATTGCCTCTGGTGGACCTGCTACTGTAGCAGATGCCTCTTATCTTAACAACACTTCTGGGATGCCAACGTTCAACCAACCAAGAGGTAACGCCTATAATCACATATCCTCAGACTCTAACCTTGGCTCTATACAGGATACAAGTATCAATCAGGCTATGGCTAGGGAACTTCAGAAGCTTAAGGATATGATATCCAGCGTGCTAGGAGTGGTCCGTCCAATTCCTGAAATACCAGAAGGGAGCCACAAGTTATCCAGATTTGCTCCACCTATCTGTGATGCTGAAATCCCGAAGCGGTTCCAGACTCCGAATATGAAGACTTACGACGGGACCACCGATCCTGAAGAACATGTGGCACAATATAGAGAAAGGATGGAGATCAATCCTATTCCGGAGAGACTCAAAGAAGCTTGTCTATGCAAAGGCTTTGGATCCACACTGACAGGATCAACATTAAAATGGCTGCTAAGTCTTCCTCCCTTTTCAATTACTTCTTTTTCTCACTTAGTTAACTTGTTCAACAGCCAATTTTCCTGTAGCAGGAAATTTGAAAAGTTAACTAGTGACTTATACCGAGTTATCCAACCAAGTGATGAATCCCTTAGGGATTTTGTTACAAGGTTTGGAAGGGAAGCCTTGGAAATCCCTAATCTTGATATGGCTACGGCTGTTGAGGCCTTCAAGATGGGACTTCAGAGGGGCTCCCCCTTTTATGATGATCTTGTGATGACTCCTTGCAGGTCCTTAGATGAAGTAAGAAATATGGCGCTCAGATTTATAAGGTTAGAAGATGACAAGAGGATCCAGGATCGTCTGGGGAATCAAACAAAACAAGAATCCTCTGACAAGAAGCAAGGATTCTCGTTCAAGAACAACAACACCAAGCCGTATAACAAGTTCAACAACCAGAACGTACGAGCAGTCGAAGAGGGAGATGATGATGAAGACTATCCTTGCATCTCTGACTAGTGTATCTCTGTGGACACTCATGGCTTGATCTGTGCCATGAAGGACCTAGGGGAAAAAGCAAGGTGGCCCCGAAAGAATGAGAAGACGACCGGCTTCAAAGACAAGTCTAAGTGGTGCGCCTTTCACGAAGATTTTGGCCACATGACAGACGAGTGTATCGGCTTAAGGAGGGAAATTGGATACCTCTTGAGCAAGGATCACTTTAAAGAACTCTTGGGAAGGAAGAAATCCAAGATCCAGGATCCTGAAGACCTTCCACAAAAAGCATCGCCACCACCACCAGATGCTCATGTAATCAACTTCGTCGCCAGAGATTACGACATGTTTCGAAACTCTTGTCCTGCAAAAGTAGAGCTTGCAGAAGAATTTAAGTTGGACGATGAAAGAAGACCGCTCATCCCCACTACTCGAGGGACTGATCAGAGAATCTTTTTCAATTCAAGGATCCAGGATCCTTATCAGGATAAGCTGGATATGCAAACGGTCAATTTCATCTCCGGAGGGTCGGACATATGTGAACTTCTTTCTCTGCAGTAAAAAGACTTGCCAAAGAAATCAATATGGATAACGGAGATCGACCAATAGTATCTACCACTTTGACAGCAAGTAAAAGGATCTTCTTCGATGAGGAAGATAAACTAAACATCCAGGATCCTCACCATGACGGTTTGATTATTACTTTATTTATCGCTAACCATTATGTACGCAGGATCCTAGTTGACGGTGGGAGCTCGGTCAACATTATCCAGCATGATGTCTTCAAGAAGATGAATATACCAGATTCAGAGAATCCCTAGAACATCAGTGCTAGTCGGTTTCAGTGGTGAAACCAAGAAGACTTTGGGGGACATCAACCTCCCAATTTATATTGAAGGGTTAAATTCATACAAAAAATTTTGTGTTATAGATAACCTTTCCTCTTGCAATGTTATTTTAGGTAGGCCCTGGCTCCATGGAATGAAGGAAGTAGCCTCAACTTATCACCAATGCATCAAGCTACCTATTCCTTGGGGAGTTGTAAAGATAGTTGGTGACCAAGCGGAGGCCAAGAATTATTATTCTTCATCCATGAAGCCGACAGCTAAACAAACGATAACATAGAAATTACAGCAACATCCTAGGGACGTGCTGGAAGTCCGGGAGAAATACCTTAAAGAAGTATCTTTGGACCCCGAGGATCCAGAGATAAAGGTGTTCCTAGGATCCAGTATCCCTAGCAAGATCGAGGAGGATCTCATATCCTTCTTAGGGCGAAGAAAATCTACCTTTGCCTTCAAGCACTCAAACATGACAGGTATTTCAAAGGAGGTAATTACTCATATACTCGGCCTTGATTTATCTATTAAACCCGTCCATTAGAAGCGAAGAAAATTCGCTCCTGAAAGGAACAAGATCATACAAGAAGAAGTTGAAAAACTTCTTAAGGCCGGTATGATCAGAGAGGTTCAGTATCCTCGATGGCTAGCTAATGTGGTTGTTGTTTCTAAAAAGAATAGAAAGTGGAGGGTGTGTGTCGATTTTACTGATTTAAACAAGGCATGCCCCAAGGATCCTTTCCCATTACCAAATATAGATTCCATGGTGGATGCAACGGCAGGACATGAAATGCTTACCTTTATGGATGCTTCCTCTGGATTCCAACAAATTCAGATGGAACCATCTGATCAAGAGGATACAACATTCATGACTCCTACCGGCATATACTGTTATACTGCTATGCCGTTTGGACTAAGAAATGATGTTCAAGGATCAGTTGGGCAAGACTATGGAAGTATACATAGACGATATGGTGGTAAAATCAAAGAAAGCTGAGGATCACTTTAGAGATCTCGAGGAAGCATTCAATATCCTCGACCAATATAACATGAAATTGAATCCGTCAAAATGCCACTTTGGTGTTAAGGCTGGAAAGTTTCTGGGATATATGGTGACTAAAAGAGGAATTGAAGCAAGCCCTGAGCAAATTGAAGCCATCCTCAATTTGAAATGCAAAGGATGTCCAAAGGCTGACGGGAAGAATAGCTGCTCTCAATAGGTTCATCTCAAGATCCTCCGAGAAGTGCAAGGACTTCTATGACATCCTTAGGAAAAATAAGAAGTTTGAATGGACGGAAAAGCATGAGGCTGCGCTTATAGCCTTGAAGGATTACTTATCCTCAGCTCCAGCTCTAATGAAGCCTGTGGATGGAGAATCCTTATATCTGTATTTAGCTGTCTCAGGAAATGCAGTAAGTGCCGTTTTGGTAAAGGATCATGAAGGTGAACAACATCCCGTTTACTATGTAAGTAAGAGTCTTTTAGATGCAGAAGCCAGATATTCTCATTTAGAAAAGTTAATTCTTGCACTTATTATGGCTTCTACTAAATTGAGACATTACTTTGAAACTCATACTATTATTTTGAGAACTAATAATCCTGTTAAGAATGTCCTTAGAAAGCCTGAGTTGTCAGGTAGAATGGCCAAGTGAGCTGTGAAACTGAGTGCATATGATATTCACTACTAGCCAAGAACAGCCATCAAGTCACAAGCACTCGCAGACTTTGTGGCTGATTTCAGTAGCGACATGCAGAAAGAAGCTGACTTGGAGGTTCAACAACTAGAAGAGACTAAGGATCCTTGGATACTCTTCACTGATGGCGCTTCCAACGTAAGAGGAACAGGATTGGGTATACTACTAAAATCGCCACAGGGGGACATAATACCCCCGTCCATTGCATGTGCATTCCAAGCCACCAACAGTGAGGCAGAATATGAAGCACTTATCGCAGGTTTACTCTTAGCTAAACAGATGAGGATCAGGTATCTTCAAGTTTATATAGACTCTTTACTTATAACTAACCACTTTAACGGTTCTTAGACTGTGAAAGGTGAGAATATGGTCAAATATTTAGAAATTGTGAAGGAATTGGAAAAATCCTTCGAATTGTTTAGTATAATACAGGTACCAAGGGAAGAGAATGCTGGGGCATATGCCTTAGCAAACTTAACATCATTGTTGAAGATCCCGGATGATGTAAAGATACCCATCATTCATATATTGTCTCCGACAACTGTAGAACAAGAATCCTTGAAAATAACAGTGGATTGCACAGGAGAACATACGGATCCTCCATCCTCTTCAAAAGTAGGATCTTGGATCCTTCCAATCAAAAAATTCCTTCAAGATGGAGAGATCCCTGCAGGGGAAAATCCTAAAGCTTTCAGATTAAAGGTATCACAATTCATTATTTTACAAGATATTGTGCATAGAAAATCTCTTGCAGGTCCATACTTGAGGTGCATTGAGGATCCTGAAATCCAAGAGGTGCTCAAAGATTTTCATGAAGGTGACTGTGGTAATCACACTGGAGGTAGAGCTTTGTTTTCTAGGATTCTAAGAACAGGATACTTCTGGCCAACAATGAAGAGAGATGCCATGGAATACTCAAAGAAATGTGATGCTTGCCAAAGGCATGGAAACATTCTTCACCAACCAGCAGAACCTATGTATCCTATATCCTCTTCATGGCCTTTCATGAAATGGGGAATGGATATTGTAGGCAAGCTACCAAAGGCACCAGGCGGAAAGGTCTTTATGCTTGCTATGACAGACTACTTCTCTAAATGGATTGAAGCAGAAGCATTCGTGCAAGTCCGAGAAAGGGAAGTTATATCCTTTATTAAACGAAATATTATAACTAGATTTGGTATCCCTTCTGAAATCGTTTGTGACAATGGTTCCCAGTTTATCGGGAAAAGAACCACTAACTTTTGTGACAGTTGGGGCATCAAGATGATCACTTCTACACCAGTTCATCCTCAAGCCAATGGTCAAGCGGAGTCTAGCAACAAAATCATCATCAACAATTTAAAGATGAAACTAGGATCCAAGAAGGGAAAATGGGCTGAAGAACTTCCTTATGTTCTCTAAGCAGACAGAACTACACCTAAAAATGCAACAGGCCAAACACCCTTCTCATTGGTGTTTGGATCAGAAGCAGTAATCCCTACAGAGATGGTGGTTCCTACAGCCAGAACGAGCATCCATGATCCTGAACTCAATGAAGATATTCTCCTTGAAGACTTGGATACTATTGATGAACTTAGAGACCTAGCCAAAATCAGAATGGCAGCATATCAACAAAGGGTAGCTGGGGCATACAACAAAAATATAAGGATAAGAAGATTTCAAGAAGGAGATCTAGTCTTGAGGAAAGCCTTCCAAAACACAACCAATCCGGCAGATGGGAAACTAGCACCCAAGTGGGAAGGTCCTTATCTGATCGAGTCGGAAGCAGGGAAAGGGGCATATCATTTGCTCACCATGGAAGGCAACAGATTACCAAGAGCATGGAATGCTATCCATCTCAAGTAGTATTTTTTCTAGTCAGGATCTAGTATCCTTCGAAAATCAAGCATCCATCTAGGATCAAGGATCCTAAAATTGGTAATATCTATCTGATCACTTATTTATTTCATATTCTTATTAATAATTTAAGGATAATGTATTCTTAACATTTATCTTTTCCAAGTTTTTAAGTAAAAATGCAGATTTCAATAAGAGGTTCAATGTCTAAGAGGTTGGCCACCACTCCCTCACGCTTAAGGTACATTGCTATTTTCCTTGGCCTAGCCCAAGATTGGATATGACCCCCGATGGTCATATCCTCCAAGGTTTAAAGGTTTTCACCTTTCTTATAAATTAGAGTTTCTACACTCTCGCCTGGAGCGCACGCTATCCAACGTATAGTCCGGGGCAGCGGGACCAGTACACGCTTAGTGGCTGACAATTTCATTGCTTTCGGCTATATGAAGGATCCTATGATTTATGGTAGACGTGCCATACCACCGGTTTATAACGTTTTCACGTTATCTCAAGACAAAGGTTTCTAACATTTTCATGTTAGCTAAGGTTTATAACGTTTTCATGTTATCTCACGTTTGGGCTAAATCCCGGTTTGAGCGAGTCCCGTTTTCACGTTATTTGGGCTTGTCCCCGGTTTTGGGCTTGTCCCCAGTTTTTGGGCTTGTCCTCAGATTACACGGGCTTGTCCCCAGATTACACGGGCTTGTCCCCAGTTGCACGGGCTTGTCCCCAGTTTATTTTTTGGGCTTGTCCCCAGTTTATTGGGTCTAATCCCAGATAATATCATAAGTTATTTGCATCAGGTATCATAAATTAGATTTTGAGGATCACCGAAGGATCAATACTTATGGATTCAAAATCCTAAAATTCAGTTTTAAAAGGATTGCAAAAGGATCAATACTTATGGTAATTTAGGTCTAACCAGACCTTACGGTATGATTTCTGTTTATCGGTTTACACTTATTTGATTTTAGTTTATATCTTCGCAGATATAAAGATTCATTATTCTCAATCTATTTTTATAAGGATTTAAGATCCTGGTTTATTTTTGTAAGGATATTTTATCCTAAAAACTTTTTACGAAAGAATACTATTTCTTAAAACTTTCAATGAGACTTAAGCTATATCAGACATACTTTCAAAATAACAGACAATCAACAAATAGTTAAAAGATACTATTTACTTGCAATTACCAAAAATCTTTAACCCGGATTTCACCATTTAAAGATAGACCATCCATCCGGGTTAAACATGTGTTACTAGTTGTTCATGATTTGCATGGAGAAGGATATACAGCTGGAAGGGAAGTTCCCATGGAAACTCCATTGATATGTGACAATTATATCCAACTTGTCAAATCTCATATGTTTTTGCAGGAAGTTTGAATTCAAAGGCAAAATGACAGCTGTGATCTTATCACAACTTCCATTTTGGGGCAATTGTTAGTGCACAGAAATTTGACACTGTGGATGTGTTATCCTGGCATATGTTTTGGATCAGTTATCCTTAGCGTGTGTTCCAGATCCCGTCAGGATCAAGGATCCACAGTACTTATTATTTACTAACGGTTGTTCTCATGTGTAATATAATATTTAGCAGGTATAACGATTAAAAGACTCAGTCTATCTACTAACTTGTAGTCAAGAAGATATTTACGTATCTGGATCAATTATCCTTCTGAAGAGTTCTAGAGCTATGTCAGGATCATGGATCCTCAGTATTTGGTGCTATTAATGGTTATTTCTTATATGAAGGCTGATATTTATCAAGTGTAACGGCTCCAAGACCTGGTCTACCCCCTATTTCGCAGCCTGATTGATGGAGCACGTGGTCAAAGTGGCTGTTATGTTTACATTGAAGATAAAGGCGGATTTTTAGGAAAATTAGTTAATAGCATTTATTATTAATAACTCCATTGAGTTATTATCTATTATATATAATTGAGATTATGATCAGATATAGGGGACATACTATACACACACACCTGAGTATTCTCTCTATCACAGCTCACACACTTAGAATTATTGTACCACTGATCATAATCTCCACACTTGTAACCACCTTTTTATTATCAATATACTTGACGGTGATAGTTTTCACCGTCCGAGGGTTTTTTGTGCCGGAGACCACGATAATCACATACTCATCGACCAAAGGTTACCTTGTTGATCTTTGACCGAAAAGAATCGACCAACGATTACTTAGTTAATCCTTGACCGAGGAAGTTCGACCATAGATTACCTTGATAAGTTTTGACTGAAGTAAGACTATCTTGGATAAGGGCTTTTTCCCTCGTGATCGAATCACTGTGTTCACACAAATTACGATTACGCATCCAATATTATCGAAGTAGCACTATACCTCACATTTACGAATTTGGATACTGGATCCTTAGCAGATTTTTATCCAAAACAGCAGTATAACAGTATATGCCGGTAGGAGTCATGAATGCTGTATCTTCTTGATCAGATGGTTCCATCTGAATTTGTTGAAATCCAGAGGAAGCATCCATAAAGGTAAGCATTTCATGTCCTGCCGTCGCATCCACCATGGAGTCTATATGTGGTAATGGGAAAGGATCTTTGGGACATGCCTTGTTTAAATCGGAAAATTCGACACACACCCTCCACTTTCCATTTTTTTTTGAAACAACGATCACATTAGCTAGCCATCGAGGATATTGAACCTTTCTGATCATACCGGCCTTAAGAAGTTTTCAACTTCTTCTTGTATGATCTTGTTCCTCTCAGGAGCGAATTTCCTTCACTTCTGATGGACGAGTTTAACAGATAAATCAAGGCCGAGTTTATGAGTGATTACCTCTTTTGAAATACCTGTCATGTCGGAGTGCTTGAAGGCAAAGGTAGATTTTCTTCGCCCTAAGAAGGATATTATATCCTCCTCAATCTTACTGGAGATACTGGATCCTAGCAACACCTTTATTTCTGGATCCTCGGGGTCCAATGATACTTCTTTAAGGTCTTTCTCCCGAGCTTCTAGCACGTCCCTAGGATGTTGCTGTAGTTGCTATGCTATAGTTTGCTTGGCTGTTAGCTTCATTGATGAAGAATAATAATTCTTAGCCTCCGGTTGGTCACCCACTATTTTTACAACTCCCCAAGGAGTAGGTAGCTTGATGCATTGGTGATATGATGAAGCTACTGCTTTCATTCCATGGAGCCAAGGCCTACCTAAAATAACATTGCAACAGGAAAGGTTATATATAACACAAAATTTTTTGTATGAATTTATTGGGAGGTTGATGTCCCCTAATGTCTTCTTCGTTTCGCCACTGAAACCGACCAGCACCGACGTTCTAGGAATGATTTCTAAATCTGGGATGTTCATCTTCTTGAGGACACCATGTTGGATAATGTTGACTGAGCTTCCACCGTCTAATAGGATCCTGCGTACATAATGGTTAGAGATAAAAAAAGTAATAATCAAACCGTCATGATGAGGATCCTGAATTTTCAACTTGTCTTCCTCATCGAAGAAGATTCTCTTGTCTGTTGTTAACGTGGTTGACACTATTGGACGATCCCCGTTATCCATCTTGATCTCTTTGGCAAGTCTTTTTGCTGCGGAGAAAGAAGTTCCACATATGTCTGAACCTCCATAGATGAAATTAACTGCCTGCATATCCAGCTTGTCCTGATGAGGATCTTGGATCCTTGAATTGAAAAAGATTCTCTGATCAGTCACTCGAGTAGTAGGGATGAGCGGTCTTCTTTCACTATCCAACTCGAATTCTTCCATGGGACTTTCTTCTATGGCACAAGAATTTCTAAACAATTCGTAGTCTCTGGAGACAAAGTTGATCACATGAGCGTCCAGCGGCGGTGTTGTTGCTTTCTGTGGAAGATCTTCAGGATCCTGGATCTTGGATTTCTTCCTTCCCAAGAGTTCTTTAAATTGACCCTTGCTCAGGAGGTATCCAATTTCTTTCCTTAAGCCGATGCATTCGTTTGTCGCGTGGCCAAAATCCTCATGGAAGGCCCACCACTTAGACTTGTCTTTGAAGCCGACAACCTTCTCATTCTTTCGGGGCCACCTTGCTTTTTCTCCCAGATCCTTCATGGCACATATCAGGCCATGAGTGTCCACAGAGAAACAATAGTCGGAGATGAAAGGATAGTCTTCATCGTCATCTCCCTCTTCAAGTGCCCGTACGTTCTGATTGTTGAACTTGGAATACAGCTTCGAATTGTTGTTCATATTCCAGGATCCTTTATTCTTTTCGGGAGTTTCTTGTTTTGTTTATCCCCCGAGACGATCCTGGATCTTTTTATCTTCTTCTAATAGGATGTATCTTAATGCCCTGTTTCTGACTTCATCTAATGTCCTGCACGGAGTCATCACTAAATCATCATAAAAAGGGGAGCTCTTTTGAATTCCCATCTTGAATGCTTCAACAGCAGTAGTCATATCAAGGTTTGGGATTTCTAGAGCTTCCTTGCCGAACCTGGTAACGAAATCCCTAAGGGATTCATCACTAGGTTGGACAACACGATATAAATCACTGGTTAACCTCTCAAATTTCCGACTACAGGAAAATTGAGTGTTAAACAAATTAACTAAATGAGAGAAAGATGTAACCGAGAAAGGGGGGAGACTTAGTAGCCATTTTAGTGCAGCTCCCGTTAGTGTGGCTCCAAATCCTTTGCAAAGGCAAGCCTCCTTGAGTCTTTCAGGAACAGGATTAATTTCCATCCTTTCCCTATATTGGGCAACATGTTCCTCAGGATCGGTGCTCCCGTCATATGTTTTCATGTTGGGAGTTTGGAACCGCTTCGGGATTTCAGCATCACATATGGGCGGAGCGAATCTGGATAATTTGTGACTTCCCTTTGGTATCTCAGGAATTGGACGTATCACTCCTGGGACACTGGATATCATATCCTTTAGCTTCTGTAATTCCTTGGCAATGGCTTGGTTGACACCTGAATCCTGCATGGGAACATGGTTAGTATCTAAAGATATAGGATCGTACCAGTTACCTCTTTGCTGGGTGGATTTTGGTATCCCAGATGAGTATCTAGGGTAAGAGGAGTCAGCAATCGGAGTGGGTCCTCCAGAAGCTATGGTCTGCATGGGGATTATGTCCCCATTATGAACTTCGGAAGATCATTGATGTTGGGATCCGAAGGATCCTTGATCCTGGAAAGGATCCTTGATAAGGAATCCCAGATGACCCTGGCGGAAGCATCCCTGATCCCCTTTGGAACAACGAGGAACTTTGCGATGGTTGACCAATTGACCCATGGTTGAAGCTAGATGGCCCTCGCTAGAAGTCCGAGTATCCTTGAATCTGAGGACCCATGGATCCTTGTTGAAGGATGGGTGATCCTGACTGAAATAGTGAGGATCCTTGAGCCTGCTGACCCATGGACCCCTGTTGAAGGATTGAGGATCCTTGCTGAAACTGTGAGGATCCTTGAACCTGCTGACCCATGAACCCCTGTTGAAGGATTGAGGATCCTTGCTGAAAATGTGAGGATCCTTGAACTTGCTGACCCATGGACCCCTGTTGGAGGATTGATGATCCTTGTGAAAGTTGAGCCATGGATCCTGGAGAGGTGAAATCCAGCATCCTGGGCATCAGGGGAGTGTGATCCTCTGCTGGCCTCTTAGTCTTCTTAAGATCTTCTATCTCACGAAGGATCCTTTGGTTGGTCTTGTTCTGCTGCTCCATATATGCTTTAACCTGCAAAACATAGATGAAACATCACTGTTAGTGTTAACCACCGGGGCAGCAATAGCGGTTTTTGAGCTCTGGAAGACTGGTAGTTGCGTCTTGCTTCCAGCAGCATCAGTTCGTTGTGCTTCCATGATTGGCGGAGGCATCGGTGGCAAGGTCCTTGATGAGAGAGAGACCGAAGACGGCATTGTTGATGAAGCAGAGGTGGATTGAGAGGCCATTGAAAGTGATATGGGTATGAAAAATTGTAAATTGATAGGAATAATTCGGATTATAGCACCAATTGCCCCAAGGTGGGCGCCAAATTATTTTGGACAAAAATCTGCTAAGGATCAAGTATCCAAATCTGTTATGTGAGGTAATGTGCTAACCCGATAATGGCAAGTGTATAAGCGTAGTATTGGTGAACACAAAGGTTTGATCACGAGGGAAAAAGCCCTTAACCAAGATAGTCTTACTTCGGTCAAAACTTATCAAGGTAATCTTTGGTAAAATAACTTCGGTCAAGGATTAATAGGATAATCTTTGGTCGAATTACTTTAGTCAATGATCAACAAGGTAACCTTTGGTCGATAAGTATGTGATTATCGTGGTCTCCGGCACAAAAAACCCCCGGATGGTGAAAACTATCACCGTCAATTATATTGATAAATAAAATATGGTTACAAGTGCGGTGGAGTATATGATCAAGATTACAAAGTAAGCTAGAGTGTAGAGAGAATGCTAGTTTCTGCTCTAGTGTGTGTGTTAGTACATGTGTTTACCTACTCGATCATAGCTCGTTTAAATAAGAAATATCACTAACAATATTCCCTAACTATCCGGAAGTCTTCCACTTAGCCTCTCCACGACCTTTGACCACGTGCCAATAGCCATCCAGTAGCGAGATAAGCGGGAGAATGAGTCTTATAGCCGTTGCTGATATTTGCACGTTCATCTTCTCATGAGTTCGTCCATTAACAGTTACATTGAAGTAGGATCCTGGATCCATGCTCCAGCTAGAGAATTCTCTGTGAGGACAATTGATGCAAGTACGTCTTAAAGTCGTCACACCTGTCTAACACATCACCATACTAAACGCAATCATTAGTAAACAAGTAATACCGAGGATCGTCGATCCTTTATATCCTGATATATATTTCAAGGATAAACTATCCGTACGACAGTCAAGGATAAAGGATCCTCAGTATAGAATTCATGGCCTAACAACAATTAAATATCGATTAAAACAGTTTCAGTTAAAAACGAGGGGGGTTCGATAGAGAAACTCACGGTTTTGTAGCTTTTCATTTCCAAAATCTCGTGTCCTATATTAGAACACGTTTAGTTAATAAAAACTTGATTTTAGTTTTTATACAAAGCTCTTTTTAATATATTAGTCCTACTCTAATATACACATAAGCACGTAAGCAAATAAACGAGTACACATAGTTCGATTTTTTTTTGTTAACTATTATTTAATTAATTGAATTAATTAATAATCAATTAAAACATATTAATATATATATATATATTAAGTTTCAGTTGCTGGAAAATTTTAAGAAAATATTAATCTTCTATTTTCACAAAACTTGTCGGTTTTATGTTTAAAATGAATCGTTTCGGTTTTTCGTTTAAAATGTAACTTATATTTCTTGTAAAACACTTTTTTCATATATATTAATCAAGTTTTACAAGTTAACTTGTGAAAATATATTATTTTCATTTTTGTTAATATTTTCTTAAAATAGCAACTTATTAACGTTTTCGTGTCAGTTTTCGCTACACGAATCGTTTAGGACTAAGTTTTATTATCTTGTCCTTTTATCATGTATTAACTTATGTTATACATGAGTATTTTACCACTTTATGGGCTGTTCTAAAACAGTCGCTAATAGTTGTGTCGGTTTTGTTTAAAAAGCCGATTTTTCGATCGTTTACGTTACCCACAAGTCAAATAAATTGCACGTCTATATTAATCATCCTATGAACTAAAAACACATATAATAACATATAATTTACCATAAATTTCAGTTTTGACTATATATGTTCATAAGATACTTTTAATCGAGTTTTTCGGTTTCTAGTTCGTATGTTAGATTTCCTTAACAATGTTACTAATTAAGATTGTTATTTTTATATATACAATTATATTTAAATATTTTAAAATTCCAGATTTTAACTTATTTTATGAGTTCCTAATAATTCCAAAATATTACTTTTTATTAAATATTCTCATTTTCTTTTAAAAGAATCAATGCGTTCATGATCCAAGTATTGTCCTTTTTAATAACATCATGTTTTAGCTTTTAGAAGTTTCTATTCTTCTATCATTTTTACATCATTCTTACCTTTACTGATCTTTAATCAATCAAAGAATCATGGATTTATAAATTTCCTAAGTGTTTTTTTGATAAAGTTTCCTATTTTAGTAATTTTTAATATTTGGTAATTCTAATTAATCTAATTCTTCCACTTAGATTAATTGCAATTCAAGGTTTAATTCATTCAATTAGTTTGATAGAGTTTCATGTATCCTAGTAATCTATTCCCATTTTATTCTTTTATTTCACCATTTAACAAAGTTTTTATCTTTAGCAAGTTGTTGTTTATTTCAACAATGTTTTAACTAATTCAAGTTTCTAATTATCCACCCTATCTTAGTTTAAGTTGTTTTTAATCATCTATTGATTATATTCGTTACAAGTATTCACCTCAAATCCCATCTTTTATCTTTTCTTAAATTAAAGTTTCTTTATTTAGTAATTCCAACAATCTTCAATTTCAATTATCAAATCTAACATGCAACGTATCTTAATTTCTATTAAGTTGTCCCACAACACCTTTTTATTCAAAAGTTCATTCAAAACCTCATAATTAACTTAATACCAAAAATCCCAATTTTCATAATTATGAACATATTCTTATTTTATCCATCTACATTAATCTTTAACAATCTAGGTTCATACAAACAAGTTTATGAACAATAATTAATCCAAATTTCATTCTAATAGCAAACCCTAACATTATGTTTATCCAAGTTTACTTCAAGTAATTAAAAGATTATCAATACCTAAACTCAAACTTTATCAATCAATGTGGGATCTTTAGGATGAATGTGTGCATGTGTAATGAGTTTGGTTCTCTCATTTACACGCGCGCACACACACACGGCACATACATGTTGGTGCATTTTGTGACCGTCGCTATGCAATTCAGACCAGCGGAACGCCACAGGCGAAGTTAGCACAACTTCGCCTTAGGCGAAGTTAGAACAACTTCGCCAACGGCGAAGTTGTAACAACTTCTGCCTTAGGCGAAGTTATCACAACTTCGCCATATGCGAAGTTATGAACAACTTCGCCTACTGGCCCAAGCCCAAGCCCGAGAAGATGTTTTGTCTATATATATGTGTGTCTTGTTTAGGTTTTGTATCTAGAAATCAGTGTGTGTTTGAGCAGCTTGTTTATTGAGAGAGAGTAAGAGACTAGAGTCGTGTGAGACGACCCGAGGTAGAGCTCACCTCGGGTCAGTCGTGTTTTCTGTTTGGTTACGGTATGTAACGTGTTTTGATTATTATAAAGAATCTGCAGATTTGTTTATCCCGTTCTTGTATTTGTTTGTGTATTTGTTCGTGTACGTGTTTGTGTTATTCATCTTGTACACCATTAACGAGTCTAGGAGGATTCCGCACTCCTAGACCTTGTGCGGATCTCGTATCGATCGGCGACGTCCCCGGGGGGGCCTACAAGTGGTATCAGAGCCATCGGCTCGATTGTGAGGTTCGGGATTTCACGCGGGTGTAGAAAACGTCTAGTTTGACCTATTCGCGGGACGTGTTTTTATTGGGATTGTGTTTTACTCGTGTTTGACAGTCATTTGCAAGCCATAACATCGATCGGAAACTGCTAGATTGACGAAATCAGATCTGAACAGTTTCCTTGTTCATCAGGCGAAGTTACCGTTCTTCAGGCGAAGTTGCCGTCACTGGAAGTAGGGTTTCGGCGAAGATATAAGGATTAAGCGAAGTTAACCACAACTTCGCCTACCTCCTAAGTTCGCTTAAGCGAAGTTATCCTCAACTTCGCTTACCTCCCAAGTTCGCTTACCTCCTAAGTTCGCTCATTCTAAGCGAAGTTATTCTTAACTTCGCCCAGTCAAGCAAATTTAAGACCCAGCGAAGTTACACTTTCCAGCGAAGTTAACTTTCAAGCGAAGTTATTCTTAACTTCGCCTACTGTGCTGTTTGGAAGATTTTTTTTTAAATTTTCGGGTTTTCGTGTTTTCGCAAAGATGTCATCAATAAACATCTCCGATTTAGTCAAGATGGAAGTAGAAGCGGGGTCAGCCACTAAGGCCCCGAGGTTAATGAAAGGAACTGACTTCGTGGCATGGAAGGACAGATTCATCCAATACATTAAATACCAGGATGCAAAAATGTGGGTGTGCATCCAGGATGGATATATCCCCCCAACTATGCAATACGAAGGTCGTGATGTGGTTAAGAAGTACAGCAAAATGGAGGACGAAGAAAAGAAAATGTATGAGGCCGAGAGCAAGGCCCATGCAGCTATAACTATGGCACTTCCTCAAGAGGTTCTCCACACTTTCAGAAAGTACACTTCTGCGAGAGAGCTTTGGGATGCTCTTGAAAATAGATTCGAGGGGAACGTGGGTATCCGTGCATCAAAGATTAAACTTTTGAAGACCCAGTTCTCCGTCTTCAAATATTTGAAGAACGAATCACTGGATGATATTATCACCAGATACTATCATCTAATGACAGAGCTTAACAATTATTCGATTGCTTACCGAGAAGAAGAGATCGTTGAAAAGCTTCTCGATGCTCTCCCACCGAAGTGGGAAATGTACACCGTTCTTATGAGGGAAGACAGAGACTTTCCTAATTATGATCTGGAAACGGCAGTAAACAAGCTCAGAACTTATGAGCTTAATATGGTTCGAAAAGAAACACCAACAGATCAGATACAAGACCCTGGTATGTATGGTGCAAAGGTTAACTCAGGCTCAAGTTCGAGGCCTGAATCTGCTGCTTTTTACTCAAAAGGGGAGTCAGGTCCTGACTCTTCTCATGATGGAAACGTTTCTGTGAACTTGAACGGTGATGTCTGTTTCGTTGCTGGAGGATCAAGTACTTCAAAGCCTTAAGCATCCACAAGTGGTGTCTCTGCAAATGCCTCAAGCAATAATTATTCCAAGATGCCTATGAGTGTAAAATCTGCTGAAGAGCAGTTTGCAGTCTATGCATCATTTATTGCTTCCTACGAAAACTACATCCAGGGGAAGATTGTGGACCCTGCTGTTCTGGATGAGGATTACGACCAGATCGATGCTGATGATCTGGAGGAGATGGATTTGCAATGGCAAATGGTAATGATTGTGAGGCGAGTTAAACGGTTTATGAAGAAAACTGGGAGAAAGTTTGTTGGTGGTAGGCCTGGATTCGACAAATCTAAGGTAAGGTGCTATAATTGTCAACAATACGGGCACTTTGCCAAAGAATGTAGAAATGAGAGGGTTGAACGAGGACAAGGTCGGCCTACACAACACTTTGGAGTTAACAGAGAGATTAATGCCATGTTGACCAGAGAAGCAGGTGAGTACAACTGGAACCTGCATTCAAATGAATCTGGTGAGCAGGCGAACATGGCTGAGGCTGAAGTTGAAGAATGTGAGAAGGTTGATGGAAATGAGAAGGCTACTGAAGAAGAAACCGCTTTCATGGCAGATGACAAGGATAATCGCTCCGAGGTAAGTAATAAGAATATTTGTACTAATTGTGAGAATTTGTCTGAGCAACTAACAACAATAACTGATCAGTACGTCCGTTTAGATACTGATTTTAAAACTATTAAAGAAGATCACCATTTTACGAAAGCAAGAGAAAACAGTTATAAAATTAAAATAAAAGCATGTGAAAAAGACATTCAAAGCTTAAAAACTAAACTTGCTGAGAAAATTGAAATAATTGATCTTAGTTATGAAGTTTTAGAAGAAAAAACTAAATTGATTACTGATCGGGATAAACAGATTGCTGACCACCAGGTGAAGGTGGTGGAACTGAACCGCAAACTTGAGCAGTTCAGGAATTCCTCGGCCATCCTTGATCACCTCGTGAGTGATCAAGGTACCTCTGCAAAGAGGGGAGGAATCGGTTATCACGAGGTTCCACCACCCTTTAACCACAACTATACTTATAATCCGAGTGTTCAGAAATCTGTTGATTTCGAGGTTACTCAGACAACTCCCATCAAGGTTACAAATATAGAACCAAGTGTTAGCTGTGGCGAAACGAGTTCGCCTGTTTCAAATGTGAAAGTTTCTGTCTCGAGTCCAGTCTCATCGGAATCGGATAAGTTGTCTGAATCTGGTCAGACAAAAGAGAAGGTAGGGTTACCCACCGATGGAGATAAAAATAAAATTTCTAAAAAGAGTTCTCCACTCAATCCGTACGTCCCACCTTATGTGAGACGAACGGCTGGTAACACTGCCTCTACATCCAAACCAACATTTGACAAGAAAAAGGAGAGTCGGTGTTGCTTTAGATGTAACAAATTAGGACATCTAGTTGCAGATTGCCCTCTGAAGCCGAGATTCAGAGGTGTGAGGCCAAATAAAACTAAGGATAAGCGTCATTTTGTTACTGCTAAAAATGAAAACTTTTCAAAGTGCCAAAATGTAACTAATTCAAGTTTTTATAAAAACAAACCTCAGTTTTTCAACCAAACCACAAGATATAACACTTTCAATTCATATAGGTTTGGGAGGCATTACACTCAATCTGCAAGGAGATTTCCTAACAGGACTTACAGAAATTATCCTGATGCTAACTTGAGAAAGCCAGGGTACGGGACGTATCGATCCAAGACCAATTGGTCTTGGGTCCCAAGATTCTAACTCTTTGTTTTATTGTGCAGGAACAGTTGAACAGGGCTGCCAACAGTCTTTGGATTGTAGATAGCGGCTGTTCCCGGCACATGACGGGCAACAAACACTTGTTGCAAGACTTAAAACCTGTTCAGGGTGCAAGAGTTAGTTTTGCTGGTGAGAGCGGAGGAAGGATTACTGGTAGAGGAACAGTGTCGAATGGGAGAATGACACTGGAGAATGTGAACTTTGTGGAGGAATTAAAGCACAATCTGCTGAGTGTGTCGCAGATTTGTGATAAAGATTACACTGTCCATTTCACGAAGAATGAATTGATAGTATTGAAGCCTGGTTTTCAGATACCAGACGAATGGATAGTAATGAAAGCTCCACGTGAAACGAATACATATGTGATGGACATGAGGTCTACTGAAATGGCCACCGGAGAATCTTGTTTAATGACAAAAGCAAGCGAATCAGAATCAGAATTGTGGCACAGGAGAATGGGACATATTCATCTTCGGAAGATGAACTTCATTGTCAAGAATGGGCTTGTGATGGGCGTTCCCTTAAAAAGTTTTAACTTTGAAGACAAATGTATAGCATGCAAGAAGGGAAAGCAACACAAGAAATCCCATCTCACCAAGAAGATTAACTCTATTGCCGGTACTCTAGAACTACTTCATATGGATCTCTTCGGTCCCGTGAATGTACAAAGTCTAGGAGGTACCTCTTACTGCTTGGTGATCACTGATGACTACTCGCGATATTCGTGGGTATATTTTCTAAAAACGAAAGATGAGACGGCTCAAATGGTAAAGAATCTAATTACAAAAGTTGAGAACGTCATGAGTAAATCAGTTAAATACATCAGAAGTGACAATGGGACAGAGTTCAAGAACTTTGAAATGGAAATCTTCTGTCTTCAGAAAGGAATTGAACATCAATACAGCGCTCCGTATACTCCGCAACAGAATGGAGTGGCTGAAAGGAAGAACCGAACGTTAATTGAAGGAGCCAGAACTATGCTGGCAGACTCGAAGCTTCCTGTGATGTTCTGGGCTGAAGCAGTTGCTACAGCCTGCTATGTTCTGAATAGGGTGTTAACCGTTAAGAGACTTGGAAAAACTTGTTACGAGCTTATGCACGGAAGGAAGCCCAACTTGTGCGGTCTTGAACCATTTGGGTCTCCTTGTTTGATTTTGAAGACTAATTCGAAATTTGGTGAAGTAGCCGATGAAGGAATCTTAGTCGGTTATGTAGTTGGGACTCCCAACAGACGGGTCTTCAATACTTCGACTTGCAAGGTGGAGGTGGTTTGTAACACCGACATTACTAGTTACCAATCGCCAAAACCAAGCAATGGACCTGCTGAGCTTTTCGACTATGTTAAGCTTTTTAAGTCGTTTAACGTACCTGATTTGGAAATTTCTGAAGAAGACGAAAGAGCTGTGACGAAGATGATACTTGATGAGGAAGAGAATCTATTGCAACGACAGCTGATTGAGAAATCTCAACCTTCCACATCAAACACTATCGGTATCCCTGCGGCCTCAACTGAAGATGAATTTATTAATCCTTTTCACTCTCAGCCAGAAACAACCATAGATGAGATCTCTTCAAATTTGGAAGATAATTTGCATGTCGGATCTGTTCCGACCACGAGAATTCACAAAGATCACCCTTTGGAGAATGTTCTAGGGGATGTGTCCACCGGTGTACAAACCAGAAGAAGCTTGAATGAGCACACCTGTGTCTATACAAGCATTAAGGAAACGGGTATACTGAACGAATGTTTGTACTCCTGCTTTATAAGCCAGATTGAACCAAAGAATTATCAAATGGCTTTAAAGGACAGCTCGTGGGTCGAAGCCATGCAAGAAGAGTTGGCTCAGTTCGAAAAGATGGAAGTTTGGACTTTGGTTGAAAAACCAAAGAATGTGCATGCTATAGGCACAAAATGGGTGTTCAAGTGCAAGAGAGATGATAAGGGGATTATCATAAGAAATAAGGCGAGGCTGGTTGTTAAAGGTTTTAATCAGCAAGAGGGTATTGATTACAATGAGGTGTTCGCTCCTGTCGCCCGGTTGGAGGCGATTAGATTGTTTTTGGCATTTGCTTCTTTTAAAAAAATGAAGGTATTTCAGTTGGATGTGAAGAGCGCGTTCCTAAATGGGAAAGTTGATGAGGTTGTGTATGTTGAGCAACCTCCGGGTTTTCCTGACCCAGACTTTCCTAATCACGTATACAAGTTGAGCAAGGCGCTGTATGGTTTACATCAGGCACCTCGTGCCTGGTATTCAACGTTATCGGACTACTTGCTCGAAAATGGTTTTGAAAGAGGTTTGATCGACAGTACGTTGTTTGTGAAGAGAGAAGGAAGCGACTTCCTACTAGTTCAAGTCTACGTGGATGACATCATATTTGCTGCATCAAGAGTATCCATGTGTCAGGATTTTGAGGCTGTCATGAAGAAGAGGTTCGAGATGAGTGCTATGGGTGAACTAACTTTCTTTCTAGGATTGCAGGTTGATCAGAAGAAGGACGGGATGTTCATTCATCAGACGAAGTACGTTCATGATGTGCTCAAGAGATTCAAGATGGAGGACAGTTCTCCATATGACACTCCAATCTGCGTCAATCACAAATTGGGCGCTGAATCAGATGGTGACGCAGATGTGGACCCAACTCTGTATCGGGCGATAATAGGTTCATTAATGTATTTAACTGCTTCTAGGCCTGATATAATGTTTGCTGTTTGTCTTTGTGCACGTTTTCAGGCAAATCCGAAAGAATCTCATTTGAAAGGTGCAAAGAGGATACTACGGTATCTCAAGGGCAAGCCAAAGCTGGGGTTGTGGTACCCGAAGGGAGGAGACGTGGAACTGGTTGCGTATACTGATTCTGATTATGGAGGGTGCAATCAGAGTCGGAAGTCGACAACAGGAGGCTGTCAGTTTCTTGGAGGAAGATTAGTTTCCTGGCAGTGCAAGAAACAGACGTCAGTTGCAATCTCAACATGTGAAGCTGAATATATGGCAGCATCCAACTGCTGTTCACAGGTTTTGTGGATTCAGCAACAATTGCGCGACTATGGTCTGAATTTCTTACTCACTCCTATTTTAATTGATAACACTGCAGCCATCTCAGTAATTAACAATCCCGTGAAACATAGTAAAACCAAACATATTGACATTCGTCATCATTTCATACGGGATTGTGCTGAGAAGAAACTGATTAAGATCGAAAAAGTTGATACGCTCGAAAATTTCGCTGATTTATTTACAAAAGCGTTTGATAAATCCAGATTTCAAAACCTAATTGAGCTGAACGGGATGATCAATCCCGAGTAACCATATTTTTTGTGTTTATTTAAAAAAAAAAAAAAAAAAAAAAAACGTCTCTATTGCTTAAAATTAGTCGGTTACCTCCGTTTGATGGACATATCCACGCATATGTTTTGGTCCTCGTTTCTACTTAGAAAATGAGGGTCGCCATTAACCAGATGACTGAAAGTGACCGGGGCAGTTATGATGTGTTTTCTTTCTGTCGCTGAAAATTAGTCGGTCATACATAGTTAGAAGGACACATACTTGTATGTGGTCGGTCCAGTTGATCCATTGGATCTTCAGGATTGCCGTTTACCTGAAGACTTTGACTTGATCGGGGTGACTGAAGTAAAAAAATTTATTGGGAAATGAAATTACTTTTCAAGTCTATTACTTCGTATGAAGTAAATGTGCTATGTTTAACAGAAAATTGATCTAACCTTGGAAAATGATATATATACTGATTGTGTGTGCTTAACTGGTGAAGTTATTAGGCTTAAAAGGCTTTAGGACAATCATTGTATGTCATGGTAACTTTTTATGGTGCGTAAAAGTAGATGTGATACAAACTAATTTTACTTGATTTTACGTGGAAACTTCTTAACAGTTTTGCGTGTCTTCATATATATCTTTTCGAATGATAGGCAGAAAAGCGATTACCCAGTCATACACGAGCCCATGTGTGTTCTGATTCCCGTGAAGAAAGCGTTTCAAGACACTGCAGTGATCCAGATTCGGGACTTGCAGTAAAATTCTACTTTGAAGTATATGTTTAAAAAAAAAAAATAAAAAAAAAAAAATAATAATTTGAGTTATTGTAACATATTAGTGATCATAAATTCAAGACTTCTCTATCTTAGAGCAAGATGAAGAACGGGAAACAGAACAAGAATACATACAAGTTAATCAGACACTATGGGTCGAAGTCAATTCGGGGTGACTTGGGGAAAGCCAAATACGCTTTGAGGATAGATAGGAGGCATCAATATTTCTGAGTTGTTGCCCACTTAAATTTTAAGGATTAATTGAACATAACTCGTATCACAGAAACGATGAAAACCATCTTAAGTATATTACCTGCTTACAACCTGTCTCTATATGTCATAATACAGCTAAACACGGATCTATGTGACAGTCACGTAGTTAGTATGATTCCTGTTAGGATCTTTTCTAAAACATAGCTGTCCCTACCAAGATTGAAATTTGATCCCTTATTTCGTTAAATTTTTATAAGTTTTTCTATTTTTGTAGTTGTATTATTTTATAACTGATTACTTAGACTTGATCATTTTTGTTTAACTCTTTATGAATCTTTCAAATGTTAATTGCAAAATGTTCAAACTTAAAGGGTTGATTCTGAAAATATAGGCGAAGTTGTTGAATCAGGCGAACTTGTGCTTAACTTCGCCTTGGCGAAGTTATCCTTAACTTCGCCTGACCAACTCTGACCCTATATAAGGTGATTTTCAAAACAGTAACTCTCATAATAATATCAGCGAAATAGTTTTCCGGCGAACTTGATAGCTCCGTCGAACTTGATTTTATCTTCGATTTCGATCTTTGTTTCAGTTTCTATTATTCATTGAGGGTATGTGTTGTCGATATCTTTCACAAACATACTCGTTCTTTATAGCTTTTACCCGGTTCGAGACCTCGGGTCGTCGGACCTTCAAAACCAAATTTTTCAACCTTGTAATACGTGTTCATGGACGAACTTTTCGTCTTAAAACCATTATTATGTGTTGTTCTTCACTCCTGGATAGTCAAATCGTTGCGAAAACATCGGATCTTGGCCTTTGAATCTGAACAGTCGCCGTTTCAGATTCAGGCGAAGTTAGGGTTTAGGCGAAGTTATCCACAACTTCGCCTGAAACTTAATTTCGCCTGAGGCGAAGTTATCTTTAACTTCGCCTTGAACTCAAATTCGCCTGGGGCGATGTTGTGATAAGGCGAAGTTATCATCAATTTCGCCTATACCAAGTTACTTAACAGTTTTTAGACGAACTTACAGATGAAGCGAAGTTGTTCCCAACTTCGCCTCACCTTTAAGTTCGCCTGTAAAGGTTTAATCACAACTTCGCTCGTGGTACAAAGCGAACTTGTGAGTTGCTTAACCGTTCTCTAACTTGTTTTGTTTTGTGCAGATATGGCTGCTGTTGGCGATGCTGGTGGTGATGACGGTGATGATCAAAGACAGTTCTTTCCGGCCCATAACCAGTACATCACGTTAGATCCAGACGCAAGAGGTGTGGAAGACTACAGGGAGATAATCACGTTTCTCCAGCGCTCAAGGATCTTTCATGCGATCACAAATACCCTGCCCATTTCACTGCCTAACATAGAAGACTTTTGGCACTCGGTATATTATGATTGCAGGCCTGAGCCCCCGGTGATGCGAGCAACCGTAAATGGTCATGATATACAGTTTTCTTCTGAAGATATACGGTTGGCTTTGCAGTTTGGAGAAGAGACAAGGGATGACCCAACGGAGTTCGTAGCTCCTTTTCGTGATGGAGCGTACCTGAGGATGGGTTATTCAGGTCCGTTGGGGGACACACAGAGGAGTAAAGGTTTTTTACGAGATCAGTGGCGCTTCCTAATGCATGTCTTGATTGTATGCATGTCTGGGAGGAAGGCAGGAACTGATGGGATGGGCGCGACGATGCAGTCTGCCATGATTGCCCTGACCTACAACCGACGATATTCATTTAGTCAGCTGATATTTTACGAGATTGATCGTCAGAGGAGGGCTGTGGCGCTGCGAGCGATTTATTATGTATCCTCGGTTCTTACAGATGATCCTCAATCATGTCGCTCCGTCGCTACCGCAGAGACGCCCTATAAGATACGTCGAATGTGTGACGAAACGTATCTTCGCTCTGTGTCGGACTTCGAGCACACGTAGCAAGCCTGAGCTGCGTCCCAGGCATACTCCACTGTTTGGGTATCTTATCAACCCGGGGTATGTTCCTGCAGGAGGGGACGAGTTCAGAGACCCACAGCCACATCAGGCGGCAGCACCCCATGCTGTACCAGCTGCGCCTGTTGTATCTACTGTTGCCTCTGCTGCTGTGCCAGCTGCTGCATCTCCTGCTGTGCCTACTGATGAAGATGTCGATCTTGATGCTGCTTTTGGCGGCCATGGATTGTTTGATATGGATGTCTCAGGTTCTCAGGTCATGGAGGTTACTAGAGCAGTTACTTCGGTAGCTGACTCCGATCTTGACGAAACATTTGCTGAAGCGAGACGACTAATGGTGTCTCGGGAGAGAACGACTGGAAAGAGGCCGAGAACTGTTGACGATGATGATGAGGAAGTTGATGAAGAAGAAGCAGTTCAACTAGTGCTCAGGCGTTCAAGAAGAGAACGGACAGGTATGGGTTCGGGAGATGGAGAATCTTCAAGGCTGGTACGTTTTGCTCCACCTGCCTTGTCTGGTATGTCTCTTATTCCTTCTACAGCACAGGATACTGCCGTCGAGACGTCGGCTCCAGCAGTTGTGTCTCTACCACCCCAATCGCTTACTCCACCGGTGGTAGTTGCACGATTTGTTGAGTCCACAGTTACTACTACTGCAGGGTTACAAAGTGTACCACCTGCGGTCACTTCTGCTGCTGATGTCCCGCCAACCCCAACGCCTACTTCTGACTCCGAAAGGATTGCATCGCTAGAGCGGATCGTTGCTGAACAGTCAAAGACCATTCAAAGCCTAGTGGAATCCAATCAACTGCAAGCCTCCCTCCTGGTCGAACACGGAAAGTAATAGATGCCTTCAAGGCATTCTTGGCATCTCAGGGGGAGAAGACTTGTAGGGGAGATGAGTTGCGGACAAAACGGCGAGAAGATCAAGACGATGATCCCAATGCACCGGAAGGTGCAGGTGGTGAGCTGCCAAGAACCTCTCAGGCTCTTGGGGCTTCCACAGCTGAGGGGGAGTCTACAAGTGCAGCTGGTGACGAGGTGGTAGCGGTTGATGATGATGATGATGTCGAAGACGTAATCGACGCATTAAAAGAGCTGGATGAGGATGATGATGATTTTATGCTGGAAGAAGATGTGCTGCCGGTTGATGAGATTGAGAAGATCGGTGAGCAAATTACTGTTGAGAATGTGATAGAGGAAGGGGAAATTGTAGATGACTCCGTGAAACACGAGATTCGGGAGGTTGAGATGCCAGAGATGGGTGATAAGACTGTTGAGGAAGATACCGAATGGGAGGAACAACCGAATTGGAAGGAAGGTTGTGCTCACTGGTTCATAAAGACGAAGAAGCCGGCGATCCCTAAAATGTTCAAAAAGAGTTACAATATTAAGGGATACGCAGAAGCAAAGAAAGGTATTATCTGCTGGATATATGATGAGCAGCTGCGGCTCTTCGTGATCAAAAGATACGATGGAATTCAGTACTTCAGGAGAACGTTGAGATCTTTAAACACACTGCCTGAATGTGAGGTAAAAGATTTAGCCAGATTGGGATTGATAAACCGAAGTGAAGACAACATGGCTAGAATCATCGGGAAGATCGTGTGGAAGGAGTGTATTAAGGAGAAGAAGTTTGAGCTGATGAGACCACAAAAGGGGAAACTTGTCGAAGACAAAGATAGAGGTCTGAGAGCTGATGGAAAGCCTTGGATGATAATGAAGTATAAACCGATCCGGTGCCTTAAAGAAGTACCGATGAAGCTCATGCCCAAGGACGTGCTCAAAGATCTAAAATGGTGGTTCGTGGACTGTGAGACAGCGGAGGCGGTAATGGAAGATGAGGATGAACAAGAAGTGCTTAGGGTTTACGACCCGATGCATCTTGTTAATCTATCGCAGGCTGATCTGAAGGTGCTCAACGAGAAGAAGATCTTCTACATTCCTGCTTGGAAGGATCAAGCTAGGAAATATCAACGGGTGGTGTCGGTGTGTGTTAGAGAGGGAGCGCACGCGTAGAGATGCAAGATTACAAGACTCAAGATTTAAAGATCAAGATATGAATCTACTGCCAAGGGGGAGTCTGTTGGTACATGTGTGTCAGTAGTTCATAGTCTAGCATTTGTAATCGAGTCTGTAATGTAATTATGTTTATGATTATGTTTATGTTTTTGTATGTGCGAAGTTGTCAACAAGTTCGCTTAGGCGAACTTGTCAAACAAGCGAAGTTGTCAACAAGTTCGCTCAGGCGAACTTGTTGAACAAGCGAAGTTATAGACAACTTCGCCTGAGGCGAAGTTGTCGTGCCTATTTAAACTGTTCACCGTAACAGTTTAGGGTTGATCAGTTGAGCGTTTTGAGAGCTAGTGTATCAGTGAGTTACGTGTTTTAGAGTCTGTAATAGTGACCTCGAGTCACGGGTTCGGTTATCAATATAACGTGTTCGTTCATTGCTCTTGTGTTTGATTATATACATATTCTGCACTCGTATCTACCTACGCAGGGATTCCGCACCTGCGCAGATAGCGACATCCCGTGTACGATCCGTCCAGGAGCCTACAAGTGGTATCAGAGCCTTAGGCTCTTACGCTATGGTTCGAGATCTGCGTTTTGGTGTTTTTGGCACGTTTCTGTGCGTTTCTGGCCGAACAGTTCTTCAGGCGAAGTTATTGTTCATCAGGCGAAGTTGCCGTCACTGTTCGTAGGGTTTCAGCGAAGATATAAGGTCAGGCGAAGTTATGAACAGGCGAAGTTGACTTTAGGCGAAGTTGACTTCTCGGCGAAGTTATAGCCAGGCGAAGTTATGGTCAGGCGAAGTTATGGCCAGGCGAAGTTATGGCCTGACGAAGTTAGCAGCCAGGTGAAGTTAAAAAAAAAAAAAAAAAAAAAAAAAAAAAAAAAAAAAAAAATTTGGAGTTTTCGTCTGTATGGCCGGGTGTACACGATTATTGTGAGACCGAAGATGTTGTTCCGTCAACGAGTGATCTTGTTATCTTTTGGTTTTACGTGTGAAAAAATACGTGTCAACTCTGATTTGGAGTTGAGGTTGTGAATGAGTTATTGTTTGTAACTGAATATTGACACATATTCGGGTGTTTGTGGGCAATGAAATTGTTGTTGTTCGTGGTGACCAACCGAAGAAAGTCAAATTGAACTGAAGGTTTTTCGTCATTACTGGATTGCGGTCAGAGTATATTATTTATGTTATCTTCAAGGCGTTCGAGAATTGGATCCTGAAACGTGATGCTTATTTATTAGAGTGAAGATTCTGGAACAAGTTGGATTTAACCGGGAATTAAAGTGTTTATGTTCCTGATCGTTATCCCTGGTGATTGAAGATGCTTCAGATTTTTTAATGGTCATGTGTTAGATTCTGTCAAGGTGGTTTTGTGATGAAATTGATCACTTGATGTTGAGTAGTTGAAGATTAAACCTTATCGTATGCCGACGAGTTGGTGAAGTTGTGGAGGAAGCCCAACTTCATGTGTTGGTGAAGTCAGATGGACTCACGTGATTGGTTGAGATGATCTATTGGCACGAGGATGCATGCATTTCAAAGACCTCAATCGTTATAGTCGGAGATGCTTACACTGAAGGGGAGATCTGATATGGAAGACGCTGGGTGATTGGTAGATTTGTGAAGCTACAGGACAGTTTCAGACACGGCTGGTTGATGAGCAAACAGAAGATCATCAGTTAAGAGGGAGTCTGTTGGTGCGTGTTTTGTAACAGATGATCTTTTGTGTTTGTTAGAATTGAGAGCAACGGTCAAAGGGGAGACTGTTGGTGCATTTTGTGACCGTCGCTATGCAATTCAGACCAGCGGAACGCCACAGGCGAAGTTAGCACAACTTCGCCTTAGGCGAAGTTAGAACAACTTCGCCAACGGCGAAGTTGTAACAACTTCTGCCTTAGGCGAAGTTATCACAACTTCGCCATATGCGAAGTTATGAACAACTTCGCCTACTGGCCCAAGCCCAAGCCCGAGAAGATGTTTTGTCTATATATATGTGTGTCTTGTTTAGGTTTTGTATCTAGAAATCAGTGTGTGTTTGAGCAGCTTGTTTATTGAGAGAGAGTAAGAGACTAGAGTCGTGTGAGACGACCCGAGGTAGAGCTCACCTCGGGTCAGTCGTGTTTTCTGTTTGGTTACGGTATGTAACGTGTTTTGATTATTATAAAGAATCTGCAGATTTGTTTATCCCGTTCTTGTATTTGTTTGTGTATTTGTTCGTGTACGTGTTTGTGTTATTCATCTTGTACACCATTAACGAGTCTAGGAGGATTCCGCACTCCTAGACCTCGTGCGGATCTCGTATCGATCAGCGACGTCCCCGGGGGGGCCTACAAGTGGTATCAGAGCCACACACACACACACACACACATACTTATTCACTTATTCAAACTTTCAATCATTCAATCAACTCAAGAACATCAAACCTTGTATATCCATAATCAATACTTAATTAATCTTAACATAATACTTACTTGATTCTTGAGATTTTGAAAGATGAAAATGTTGTTTATGTATGAGTGGTGTATTGTGCTTCCTTCCTAATAGCCTCTTAATAGCTTAATCCTTCCTTGTTCTTGATTTAAATCTTCATGTTCTTGATTATGTGTGTGTGTGTGTGTGTTTATGGTTAATTTGAATTTGATTTGGATGATTAGGGGGTGTTTGGGCCGAGCTATTTAAGGGAGAGGGAAAGGTTAGGGTGGTGTGTTGGCTAATAGAGTGAAGGTGGATGGCTTGATTGTCTTACAACTCACCTTGGTTCTAGAAGGGGTAATGATTGTTGTGGGAAGTTGTTTGAAGTTGATTGGAACAAGTGTAGAGGTAGGGTGTTGAGTTGTCCAAGGGGGTGTGTGGGAGCCGGCCTAGGGGGTATATGAGGTGTTTTGTTCAATAACCAGGTGATTTCCGATTATTCGTTTAACGTATTACGTGATTTAAATATCCAAATTTCAATAATTTTCGTCAGACTTTGAACGAAATCAAATTCCTGACAGTATGGACTATGAAAACCATTTTCTTGAAAATAGTTTATGGGAGGTCCTTTTCGGGTCCTGTACTGGCTCGTGTTTGCTTATTTTCCAATTTTTGTGATTTGAGTCTTCCTAAATTATATTTTTATGTTGTCTCACATGTTTTCATATATATTTTGAATTTTTTAGATTGTTTAATCCATCTAATGATTTATTTACTTTCTGGCTCGTTACCTGAGGTTTTTGCACGTTTTTCTCGTTTCGTGCTGAATTTGGACTTTTTGTTGACTTTAGAAGATATAGAACTTAAATAAAGAGATTTTATTAATCAAACGATATTAGGATGGATAACATGATTACATTAGTGAAAAGTTTTGCCAAATGTTACACCGAAGACAACGAAATTGTCAGCCACTAAACGTGTCCTGGTCTCGCTGCCCCGGACTATACGTTGGATAACATGCGCTCCAGGAGAGAGTGTAGAAACTCTAATATATAAGAAAGGTGAATACCTTTAAACCTTGGAAGATATGACCATCGGGGGTCATACCTTAATCGTGGGCTAGGCTAAAGGAAACAACAATGTACCTTAAGCGTGAGGGAGAGGTGGCCAATCTTTTATACATTGAACCTCTTATTGAAATCTGCATTGTTACTTAAAACTTGGAAAATATAAATGTCAAGAATATATTATACTTTAGTCAATATGAATTTAAAAGGAATAACTGATCAGATGGATATTACCAATTTAAGGATCCTTGATCCTTAAAGGATACTGGATCCTCAGAGGATACTTGATCTTGATCAGAAAAAGTATTTCTTGATATGGATAGCATTCCATGCTCTTGGTAACCTGTCGCCTTCCATGGTGAGCAAATGATATGCCCCTTTTCCTGCTTCCGACTCGATCAGATAGGGACCTTCCTATTTAGGTGATAGCTTTCCATCCGCCGGATTGGTTGTGTTTTGGAAGGCTTTCCTCAAGACCAAATCTCCTTCTTGAAATCTTCTGATCCTTATACTCTTGTTGTATGCCCCAGCTACCCTTTGTTGATATGTCGCCATTCTGATCTTGGCTAGATCTCTCAGCTCTTCAATAGTATCCAATTCTTCGAGAAGGATTTCATTATTGGCTTCAGGATCACGGATGCTTGTTCTGGATGTAGGAACCACCATCCCTGTAGGAATTACAGCCTCTGACCCATACACCGATGAGAAGGGTGTCTGGCATGTTGTATTCTTTGGCGTTGTTCGATAAGCCCAAAGAACATATGGAAGTTCCTTAGCCCACTTGCCTTTCTTGGATCCTAGTTTCTTCTTCAAGTTGTTGACGATGATCTTGATACTTGATTCTGACTGGCCATTGGCTTAAGGGTGAACTGGTGTAGAAGTAATCATCTTGATGCCCCAAATGTCACAAAAGTTAGTAGTTCTTTTCCCAATAAATTGGGATCCATTATCACAAACAATTTCAGATGGGATACCAAATCTAGTTTTAATGTTTCTTTTAATGAAGGATATAACTTCCCTTTCCGACTTGCATGAATGCTTATCCATTTAGAGAAGTAGTCTGTCATAGCAAGCATAAAGACCTTTCCGCCTGGTGCCTTTGGTAACTTGCAAACAATATCCATTCCCCATTTCATGAAAGGAAATGAAGAGGATATAGGATACATTGGTTCTGCTGGCCGGTGAAGGATGTTTCCATGCCTTTGGCAAGCATCACACTTCTTTGAGTACTCCATTGAATCCTTCTTCACTATTGGCCAAAAGTATCCGGTCCTAAGTATCATGGAGAATAATGCTCTTCCCCCTGTGTGGATGCCGCAATCGCCTTCGTGGAAGTCTTGGAGCACCTCTTGTATTTTAGGATCCTCAATGCATCTCAAATAGGGACCTGCAAGAGATTTTCTATATAACATATCTTGTAAAATAATAAATTTTGATACCTTCAACCTGAAATCTTTAGGATTTTCCCTTGTAGGAATTTCTCCATCTTGGAGGAATTTTTAATTGGAATGATCCAAGATCCTGGTTTTGGTGAGGACGAAGGATCCTTAAGCTCTTTTGTGCAATCCACTGTTACCTCCATATCTTCTTGTTCTCCAATTGCCGGAGACAATATATGAATGATATGTATCTTTACATCATATGGGATTTTTAACGATGATGCTAAGTTTGCTAAGGCATCTGCCCCATCATTTTCTTCTCTTGGTACCTTCATGATACTAAACAACTCAAAGGATTTGTCTAATTCCTTCACAATTTCTAAATATTTGACCATATTCTCACCTTTTACGGTATAAGAACCGTTAAAGTGGTTAGTTATAAACTTGAAGATACCTGATCCTCATCTGTTTGGCTAAAAGTAAACCTGCAATGGACTGGGGTATTATGTCCCCCTGTGGTGATTTCAGTAAGATAACCAATCATGTTCCTCCTACGTTGGATGCTCCATCAGTGAAGAGGATCCAAGGTGATGTGTTACAAAACACATAGCGTTTTATAGCGTTATTTGTGTTGTTTTGTGCGTAAACTGTTAATGATTATATATTATTCTTGGATGAAATTACATGTTTTTGATTATTGTAGATTCCATGGTAGAAGAGAGCAAAAAACGAGCCTAAATGAAGAAGAAATCAGCTCAAACGGGAATCTAATGAAGCCGGTATGCGCGTACGAAGATAAACGAGCTGGAAAACGAAGAAACAAAAGAAATGACCTTGGTCGCGCCACGCGACCAAATTTGAGGTCCATGGTCACGCTACGCGGCACCCCAAGTGCCCAAGAATAGCCAGAAATCATAAAAACAACTATTTTGTCTTCTAGTGGGCTTTGTGGGCTTGTTTTAACCTATTTTATATTAGGAAAGAGGTGTTTAAACATATATATAAAGGGTTTATACCCTATGAACGATTTTGATTCATCTTTCCAACCACCACACATGCTCTAGGGGAGAAACCAAGGAGGACAAGCTTATGGTTCTATCTTTTATCCTTCGGTTGTCGGTTTTGACTATTTTAGCGATTTTAAGTTCGTTTTTGGTTTTTAATCCTTCAAACCTTTTGTAATTAGATTTATATGAACATGTTCATCACTTTTATATATATTTTCTACTGTTCATATATTATGATTGGCTAGATTTTTTAGAATCACCTAGGTTTGATGTTTAACGGTTAATTTATCACTTTTCGGGTGCTAATTTCGTGTTTGATTGTTTAGTTATTGTAAAGTTCATAATGTTAGTGCACAGAAATTTGACACTGTGGATATGTTATCCTGGCATATGTTTTGGATCAATTATCCTTAGCGTGTGTTCCAGATCCCATCAGGATCAAGGATCCACAGTACTTATTATTTACTAACGGTTGTTCTCGTGTGTAGTCTTATATTCAGCAGGTATAACGGTTAGAAGACTCAGTCTATCCACTAACTCGCAGTCAAGAAGATATTGAAGTGTATGGATCAATTATCCTTCTGAAGAGTTCCAGAGCTACGTCAGGATCATGGATCCTCGGTATTTGGTGTTGTTAATGGTTGTTTCTTATATGAATGTTGATATTTATCAAGTGCAACGGCTCCAAGACTTATTCCACCGGATATCTCGCTATTGGACTTGTCAAACACGTGGTCAAAGTGGCTGTTACGTTTATATTTAACGCAATAACGGATTTTTAGGGATTATTAGTTAATAGTCTTTATTATTCATAACTCCATTGAGTTATTGTCTTTGATGTATAAATAGAGGCTATGATAAGTTAGGAAAGAACACACTATGCTCACTACAAATTCAGCAGCATACACGCACACACATAGCTTTCGTTGTAACACTGATCATATTCTCCAAACCTTGTAACACCCTTTTTTGATTAATAAAGTTGTGATAGACGATTTGTCATCACCCGGGGTTTTTGTGTCGGTGATCCGACCAAGATCAAGGGCTTTTCCTCGTAACAAATCCTTGTGTTCATCATTATTTCGTTTACATATTCATTATTATCATCATAGCACTAGACCTCACAATTACGAATTTGGATACATTATCCTTGAGTGATTTTTGTCCAAAACAATATGGCGCCCACCGTGGGGTAATTGGTGCTATAATCCAGATTATTTCCTCTCAATTTTCAACCTTATTACCCATATCACTATCAATGGCCTCTCAATCAACCCCTGCTTCATCAATCACGCCATCCTCGGTTTCTCTCTCATCAAGAACTTTGCCGCGATGCCTCCTCCAATTACGGGAGCATCAAGGACCACCGCGGCTGGAAACAAGACACAAATTCCAATCTTTCAAAGCTCAAAAACCACTGCTGCCACTTCGGTGGTCAAATCTAACAATGATGTTTCTGCAATGTTTTCACAGGTAAGGGTATACATGGAGCAGCATAACAAAACCAACCAAAGGATCTTACGTGAAATTGTAGATCTCAAGAAAAGAAAGAGGCCAGAGGAGGATCAGACTCCCTTGATGCCTAGGGTGCTGGATTTCACTCCAGGATCCGTGGCTCAACATACTCAAGGATCCTCGATCCTTCAGCAAGGATCATCTATCCTTCAACCAGGGTCCGTGGGTCAACAAACTCAAGGATCCTCGTTCCTTTAGCAAGGATCATCTATCCATCAACCAGGGTCCGTGGGTCAACAAACTCAAGGATCCTCGTTCTTTCAGCCAGGATCATCTATCCTTCAACAGAGGTCCATGAGTCAACAAACTCAAGGATCCTCGTTCGTTCAGCCAGGATCATCTATCCTTCAACAAGGGTCCATGGGTCAGCAAACTCAAGGATCCTCGTTCCTTCAACAAGGATCATCCATTCTTCAACCGGGATCCTCTGGATTGCATCCTCAAGGATCATTCAGCTCCCAACCTCAAGGATCCTTCTGGCAGAATCAAGGATCCTCAGGAATTCACCATCAAAGGTCTTCAGAGGTCCATGAAGGGGACATCATCCCCATGCAGATCATTGCCTCTGGTGGACCTGCTATTGTAGCAGATCCCTCTTATCTTAACTACATTTCTGGGATGCCAACGTTCAACCAACCAAGAGGTAACGCCTATAATCACATATCCTCAGACACTAACCTTGGCTCTATGCAGGATACAAGTATCAATCAGGCTATGGCTAGGGAACTTCAGAAGCTTAAGGATATGATATCCAGCGCGCCTGGAGTGGTCCGTCCAATTCCTGAAATACCAGAAGGGAGCCACAAGCTGTCCAGATTTGCTCCACCGATATGCGATGCGGAGATCCCGAAACGCTTTTAAACCCCCAACATGAAGGTGTATGATGGGACCACTGATCCAGAAGAACACGTGGCTCAGTATAGGGAAAGGATGGAGATCAATCCAATTCCTGAAAGACTCAAGGAAGCTTGTCTATGCAAGGGTTTCAGATCTACACAAACAGGATCTGCACTTAAATGGCTGCTAAGTCTTCCTCCTTATTCTGTTACATCTTTTTCACATTTAGTTAACTTGTTCAACAGCCATTTTTCTTGTAGTAGGAAATTTGAGAAGTTAACTAGTGATTTATATAGAGTTGTCCAATCTTATGATGAATCCTTAAGGGATTTTGTTACAAGGTTTGGCAGGGAGGCCCTAGAAATACCTAATCTTGATATGGCTATGGCTGTTGAAGCATTCAAGATGGGACTTCAAAGGGGCTCCCCATTTTATGATGATCTTGTGATGACTCCATGCAGGACTTTAGATGAAGTTAGAAATAGGGCACTCAGATTTACAAGGCTAGAGGATGATAAGAAGATCCAGTAACGATTAGGGGCCCAAACAAAGCAAGAATCTCCTAACCAGAAACAAGGATCCTCATTCAGGAACAATAACTCGAAGCCTTACTCCAATTCAACAACCAAAACGTCTGGGCAGTTGAAGAAGGAGATGATGATGAGGACTACCCAAGTATTTCTAAATATTAATTCTCTGTTGATACCCATGGCTTGATATGTGCCATGAAGGATCTAGGGGAGAAAGCAAGGTGGCCCCGAAAGAACAAGAAGACCACTACCTTCAAAGACAAGTCTAAGTGGTGTGCCTTCCACGAAGATTTTAGCCACATGACAGACGAGTGCATTGGCTTGAGGAGGGAAATTGGATACCTCCTGAGCAAGGGTCACTTTAAAGAACTCTTGGGAAGGAAGAAATCCAAGATCCAGGATCCTGAGGGTCTTCAACAAAAAGCAACACCACCACCGCCAGACGCTCACGTGATCAACTTCGTCTCCAGAGAATACGGCATGATTCAAACTTCTTATCCCGCAGAAGAATTCGAGTTGGACGATTAAAGAAGACCGCTCATCCCCACTACTCGAGTGACTGATCAGAGAATCTTCTTCAACTCAAGGATCCAGGATCCTCACAAGGATGAGCTGGATGTCCGAATGGTCAATTTCATCTCTGGAGGTTCAGACATTTGTGGAACTTCTTTCTCTGCAGCAAGAAGACTTGCCAAAGAGGTCAAGATGGATAACGGAGACCGACCAATAGTATCAACCACCTTAACAACAGACAAAAGGATCTTCTTCGATGAGGAAGACAAGATAAACATCCAGGATCCTCATCATGACGGTTTGATTATTACTTTATTTATCGCTAACCATTATGTACGCAGGATCCTAGTGGTCCGTGGGAGCTCGGTTAACATAATCCAGCATGATGTCCTCAAGAAGATGAACATACCGGATTCAGAGATCATTCCTAGAACATCGGTGCTAGTCGGTTTCAGTGGTGAAACCAAAAACACATTGGGGGACATCAACCTCCCAATTTATATTGAAGGGTTAAATTCATACCAGAAACTATGTGTTATTGATAACCTTTCTTGTTGCAATGTTATTTTAGGTAGGCCCTGGCTCCATGGAATGAAGGCAGTAGCCTCAACTTATCACCAATGCATCAAGCTACCTACTCCTTGGGGAGTTGTGAAGATAGTTGGTGACCAAGCGGAGGCCAAGAACTATTATTCTTCATCAATGAAGCCAACAGCCAAGCAAACTATAGCATAGCAACTACAGCAACATCCTACGGACGTGCTGGAAGCTCGGGAGAAAGACCTTAAAGAAGTATCATTGGACACCGAGGATCCAGAGATAAAAGTGTTCATAGGATCCAGTATCCCCAGTAAGATTGAGGAGGATATAATATCCTTCTTAGGGCGAAGAAAATCTACCTTTGCCTTCAAGCACTCCGACATGACAGGTATTTCAAAAGAGGTAAACACTCATAAACTCGGCCTTGATTTATCTGTTAAACTCGTCCATCAGAAGTGAAGGAAATTCGCTCCTGAGAGGAACAAGATCATACAAGAAGAAGTTGAAAAACTTCTTAAGGCCGGTATGATCAGAAAGGTTCAATATCCTCGATGGCTAGCTAATGTGGTCGTTGTTTAAAAAAAAATGGAAAGTGGAGGGTGTGTGTCGAATTTACCGATTTAAACAAGGCATGTCCCAAGGATCCTTTCCCATTACCACATATAGACTCCATGGTGGATGCGACGGCAGGACATGAAATGCTTACCTTTATGGATGCTTCCTCTGGATTTCAACAAATTCAGATGGAACCATCTGATCAAGAGGATACAACATTCATGACTCCTACCGGCATATACTGTTATACTTCTATGCCGTTTGGAATAAGAAATTCAGGTGCAACATACCAAATACTGGTCAACATGATGTTCAAAGAACAGTTGGGCATGACTATGCAGGTATACATAGATGACATGGTGGTGAAATCGAAGAAAGCTGAGGATCATCTCAAAGATCTCGAAGAAGCGTTCAACATCCTGGATCAATACAATATGAAACTGAATCCGTAAAAATGCCATTTTGGTGTTAAGGCTGGAAAGTTTCTAGGGTACATGGTCACCAAAAGAGGGATTGAAGCAAGCCCCGAGCAGATTGAAGCCATCATCAACTTGAAGTCTCCTGCTAATGCTAAGGATGTCCAAAGGCTCACGGGAAGAATAGCCGCTCTCAACAGGTTCATCTCAAGATCCTCCGAGAAGTGCAAAGACTTCTATGACATTCTTAGAAAGAATAAGAAGTTTGAGTGGATGGAAAAGAATGAGGCTGCGCTCAAAGCCTTGAAGGATTACTTATCCTCAGCTCCAGCTCTAATGAAGCCTGTGGATGGAGAATCCTTATATCTGTACCTAGCTGTTTCAGGAAATGTCGTAAGTGCTGTCCTTGTAAAGGATCATGAAGGTGAACAACATCCCGTTTATTATGTAAGTAAAAGTCTTCTAGATGCAGAAGCCAGGTATTCTCATTTAGAAAAGTTAATTCTTGCACTTATTATGGCTTCTACTAAATTGAGACATTACTTTGAAACTCATACTATTATTTTGAGAACTAATTACCCTGTTAAGAATGTTCTTAGAAAGCCGGAGTTATCAGGTAGAATGGCCAAGTGGGCTGTGAAGCTAAGTGCATATGATATTCAGTATGAGCCTAGAACAGCCATTAAATCACAAGCGCTTGCAGACTTTGTGGCTGATTTCAGTAGTGACATGCAAAATGAAGCTGATCTAGAGGTCTAACAACTTGAAGAAACCAAGGATCCTTGGATCCTCTTCACAGATGGAGCGTCCAATGTAAGAGGAACAGGTTTGGGCATACTACTAAAATCGCCACAGGGGGGCATAATACCCCAGTCCATTATATGTGCATTCCAAGCCACCAACAATGAGGCAGAATATGAAGCTCTGATTGCAGGTTTGCAATTAGCTAAAAGCGTGAGGATCAGGTATCTTCAAATATATATAGATTCTTTGTTAATAGCTAATCACTTTAACGGTTCTTATACTGTAAAAGGTGAGAATATGGTCAAATATTTAGAAATTGTGAAGGAATTAGCGAAATCCTTCAGGTTGTTTAGTATCACGCAGGTACCAAGAGAAGAAAATGTCGGGGCAGATGCCTTAGCAAACTTAGCATCATCATTAAAAATCCCGGATGATGTAAAGATACCTATCATTCATATATTGTCTCCGGCAATTGGAGAGCAGAAAGCTATGGAGGTAACAGTGGATTGCACAGGAGAACATATGGATCCTCCATCCTCTTCAAAAGTAGGATCTTGGATCCTTCTAATCAAAAAATCCCTCCAAGATGGAGAGATCCCTACAGGGGAAAATCCTAAAGCTTTCAGATTAAAGGTATCACAATTCATTATTTTACAAGATATTGTGTATAGAAAATCTCTTGCAGGTCCATATCTGAGATGCATTGAGGATCCCAAAATACAAGAGGTATTTCAAGACTTCCACGAAGGCGATTGCGGAAACCACACAGGAGGAAGAGCATTATTCTCCAGGATACTTAGGACTGGATACTTTGGCCAATAATGAAGAAGGATGCTATGGAATACTCAAAGAAGTGTGATGCTTGCCAAAGGCATGGAAACATTCTTCACCTGCCAGCAAAACCTATGTATCCTATATCCTCTTCATGGCCTTTCATGAAATGGGGAACGAATATTGTAGGAAAGCTACCAAAGGCACCAGGCGGAAAGGTCTTTATGCTTGCTATGACAAACTAATTCTCTAAATGGATTGAAGCAGAAGCATTCGTGCAAGTCCGAGAAAGGGAAGTTATATCCTTTATTAAAATAAATATTATAACTAGATTTGGTATCCCTTCTGAAATTGTTTGTGACAATGGTTCCCAGTTTATCGGGAAAAGAACCACTAACTTTTGTGACAGTTGGGGCATCAAGATGATCACTTCTACACCAGTTCATCCTCAAGCCAATGGTCAAGCAGAGTCAAGTAACAAGATTATCATCAACAACTTGAAGAAGAAGCTAGGATCCAAGAAAGGAAAATGGGCTGAAGAGCTACCTTATGTTCTTTGGGCTGATAGAACAACACCTAAGAATGCAACAGGTCAAACACCTTTCTCATTGGTGTTTGGATCAAAAGCTGTAATCCCTACAAAAATGGTGGTTCATACTGCTAGAACAAGCATCCGTGATCCTGAGGCCAATAATGAAATCCTTCTCCAAGATCTAGATACTGTTGATGAGCTCAGAGACCTAGCTAAGATCATAATGGCAGCATATCAACAAAGGGTAGCTGGGCATACAACAAAAATATAAGGATCAGAATATTTCAAGAAGGAGATTTGGTATTGAGAAAAGCCTTCCAAAATACAACCAACCTGGCGGATGGAAAGCTAGCACCCAAGTGGGAAGGTCCTTATCTTCTCGAGTCTGAGCCAGGAAAGGGGGCATATCATTTGCTCACAATGGAAGGCAACAGGTTACCAAGAGCATCGAATGCTATCCATCTCAAGAAGTACTTTTTCTGATCATGATCAAGTATCCTAAGAGGATCTAGTATCCTTAAATGATCTAGGATCCTAAAATCGGTAACATCTATATGATCACTTACTCTTTTCAGATTCTTATTAATTTAAGGATAATATATTTTTAACGTTTGTCTTTTCCAAGTTTTTAAGTAACAATGCAGGTTTCAATAAGAGGTTCAATGTCTAAGAGGTTGGCCACCTCTCATTTATATTTAAGGTACTATACTATTTCCCTTGGCCTAGCCCACGATTGGATATGACCCCCGATGGTCATATCCCCCAAGGTTTAAATGTTTTCACCTTTCTTATAAATTAGAGTTTCTACACTCTCGCCTGGAGCGCACGCTATCCAACGTATAGTCCGGGGCAGCGGGACCAGTACACGCTTAGTGCCTGACAATTTCGTTGTCTTCGGCTATATAGAGGATCCTATGATTTATGGTAGACGTACCATACCACCGGTTTATAATGTTTTCACGTTATCTCAAGACAAAGGTTTCTAACATTTTCATGTTAGCTAAGGTTTTGGCGTTTTCACGTCACTCACGTTTGGGCTAAATCCCGGTTTGGGCGAGTCCCCAGTTGACATCCGTATCCTTGGGCCAGTCCCCAGTTTGGGCTTGTCCCTAGTTTTTGGGCTTGTCCCCAGTTTAACTAACAGTTAACGGGCTTGTCCCCAGTTGCACGGGCTTGTCCCCAGTTGCACGGGCTTGTCCCCGGTTTATTGGGTTTAATCCCAGATAATATCATAAGTTATTTGCATCAGGTATCACAAATTAGATTCTGAGGATCACCGAAGGATCAATACTTATGGATTCAAAATCCTTTAATTTAGTTTTATAAGGATTGCAAAAGGATCAATACTTATGGTAGCTTAGGTCTAACCAGACCTTACGATATGATTTATGTTTATCGGTTTTCACTTATTTTATTTCAGTTTATATCTTCATAGACCTAAGGATTCATTATTCTCAATCTATTTTTATAAGGATTTAAGATCCTGGTTTATTTTTGCAAGGATATTCTATCCTAAAAATTTTTTACTAAAAGAATATTTCTTTAAACTTTCAACAAGACTAAAGCTATATCAAACAAACTTTCAGAATAACAGACAATCAGCAGATGGTTAAAAGACACTATTTATTAAACTTACGTGCAATTACCAAAAATCTTAACCCGGATTTCACCATTCAAAAAATGGACCATCCACCCGGGTTAAACAGGTGTTACTAGTTGTTCATGATTTGCAGGGAGAAGGATATACAGCCGGAAGGGAAGTTCCCAAGGAAACTCCATTGATATATGAAAATTATATCCGGCTTGTCAAATCTCATATGTTTTTGCAGGAAGTTTGAATTCAAAGGCAAAATGACTGCTGTGATCTTATCACAACCGCCATTTAAGGGGCAATTGTTAGTGCACAGAAATTTTACACTGTGGATATGTTATCCTGGCATATGTTTTGGATCAATTATCCTTAGCGTGTGGTCCAGATCCCGTCAGGATCAAGGATCCACAGTACTTATTATTTACTAACGTTTGTTCTCGTGTGTAGTCTTATATTTAGCAGGTATAACGGTTAGAAGACTCAGTCTATCCACTAACTCGCAGTCAAGAAGATATTGACGTTTCTGGATCAATTATCCTCCTGAAGTGTTCCAGAGCTACGTTAGGATCATGGATCCTCGGTATTTGGTGTTGTTAACGATTGTTTCTTATATGAAGGTTGATATTTATCAAGTGAAACGGCTCCAAGACTTATTCCACCGGATATCTCGCTATTGGACTTGTCAAACACGTAGTCAAAGTGGCTGTTACGTTTATACTAAAGGCAATGGCGGATTTTTAGGGATTATTAGTTAATAGTCTTTATTATTCATAACTCCATTGAGTTATTGTCTTTGATGTATAAATAGAGGCTATGATTAGTTAGGAAAGAACACACTCTACTCACTACGAATTCAACAGCATACACACACACACATAGCTTTCGTTGTGACACTAATCATATTCTCCAAACCTTGTAACACCCTTTTTTGATTAATAAAGTGGTGATAGACGATTTGTCATCACCTGGGGTTTTTGTGCCGGCAATCCGACCAAGATCAAGGGCTTTTCCTTGTAACAAATCCTTGTGTTCATCATTATTTCGTTTATATATTCATTATTATCATCATAGCACTAGACCTCACAATTACGAATTTGAATACATTATCCTTGAGTGATTTTTGTCCAAAACACATAACTTATGATATTATTCCATGAACCTTGCTTCCATTAGATCTATTTTAGGTTGCATGATCCCCGAGTAGTTGATTATTGCATGAATTTGTTTCGTGTAGTCGTTAATTGCTAGTTCGGTTAATACTGAGTGTGTTGATTGATTGTGGTAGACGCGTGCCATTAGGGTTTGTGTTTCTTGAATCATTTAGGTCAGTAGGATCATCCTCTTTGATTTGGACCAAAACCTTAGGGGTTAGCTTATCTCTCTACTTTGGTTGATTTAGTTACCCGTTGCGAGACCATCTGCGGTTTTCTAGCTATGGACTAGGTTAGTTTGTAAGTTGAGTTATTTTATCCTTATTATTGAATTACCCCTCTCTTCCTAGGTTTGTAATTAACTCAAGCCTTAGTGAGGATTGTGATTTTGATACGGACCAAGTAATAAATTATTAGGTACGTAAATAAACAACTGCAAATTAAAAGCTAAATAGACGTTGTTAGGGTTTTCTGGTAAAACTGACCATAGGGACCCAGTTTCCTTGATTTTATCTATCTTAGTTCATCTTTAGAAGCCGGTTTCAAACACTTGTTAGCACCTGAGCCATCCTATACCCGTTAAGTCATCTTACCTAGGTGATTCATTTTCTTATTATCGTTAAATCCCGTTAAGTTTCCAGCTAGTTTCGTAACACCGTTAGTTAAGTTAAGTTAGTTTCGATATATAAGTTAAACAAATATATTATTTAGGCAGGACTTGAGTAGGGTTAGTAATCTGAGCCACCTGACGTGTCTTTGTATACGACATCCAGACTTCCATTAGACTGTGCTGCTACGCGACCGGTACACTTGCCGTTTGTGTGAAGCTTAGTTAAGATTGTTTGGTTTTATAAATTTAAGACTTAGTGTTGAATTGCGAGAATTAGTTATTAATATTTATATATAGCTTTCCCCACATCAAGTTTTGGCGTCGTTGCCAAAGACACGGTTTGAGGTGATTGGAGAACGACCGAGTTGAGAACTTGCTTTTTATAGTTTTGTAGTTATATTTAGATTAATATAGTTTATTTTAGATTTTTCTTTTAAATAGTTTAATTTTAGTTTTAATTAATTTTAATCTAGTACTATCTGGTGTCCGTGATCCGTTTTTGTTTAAGTGTGCAGCAATGGAGACTTACGGGAATGAATTCAAAGAACAAAAACGTTACACCATTTGGCAGATGGAGATAAAGAGGATTCTGTATTGCAAAGAAAAAAATTCGAGTGAAACCCCGGCTACATTTAATGTTTTATTTAAGGGGGACACTTCTGGGTTATGAAAACTCATCCGGTGAATTCATTGAGCAAATACCAGATCCGGATGAAGTACTATTTGATTGGTTACGCATCATCCATGATACAAATCCGAGTGCCCCATTTTCGATCCAACAAGCTTTAGATGGAATTCGGCTTGGTTTAATGAGTCAGTCACAACTTAGTGAGCCGATTATAGAATTTGAAGATGCGGGGATGGAAAAGCAGACAGAGGAATGTGTTCCCTCGTGGGAAGACGAGTTTATGGGTGAGTTTGGTGATGAGTTGGTGGATTTTACAGTGATGGATGATGGAGAGTTTGACCCACTTGGTGATTTGAAGTTGCTCGAATATTTATTATATAACGAGCCAAGTGTGGGGGGTTAAGAAGGAGCCTTGTGAGGAGAGCCATGAGGTGGTTGATGATTCAGTCTTTCCACCATTGCACTTTGATTGTGAAAAACCAAAACATGAACCTTACTCAATCTTCATTCGGGAGGTGTCAAGGCTTAAAAAGTTGGCTAAAAAAATAAGGAGGATATCTAGGCACAAAGATCATGGTGTGTAGAAGAGTTCGTCACTCCCGTTTCACTTCAGGGAATCATTTTTGGTGGAGTCTACGAGTTGGTGGGCCAAGTTCACGTCGTATGTTTGGGCCCATGAGAGCGGTGCAATTGTTTTTTTTCCGACCAGTTGTAAGAGGAAAGTGTTAAGGAGTATTGATGGGAAGAGGATAAAAGAGAAGCCTCCTAATTGACGTTTAGGGAGTGAGTCCGGGTGAAGACTCGTATATAAACTTAGCGCTTCCCGGGAGCCAACCCGGTAATATGTTTCATTTTATTTTAGTTGTGGTTTTGTTTCTCCGATACTCCAGTTGCTTCTTTTCTTGTTTGCGGGTTATTTTATGAGAGCCGCGCTATGAGATGATTATAATCAAGTGTGGGGATGCCATTTTTATATGAGAGCTGCGCTTGTTCGTGAGTGACTGCTTGGTAGAGAGCACTTAAGTTTGAGGCTTGCATTCGAATTGGAAGTCACGGAACATGACTCATGACATACGTTCACTACTATTTACCAGGGGAGTCTGTTCTATTTTTCTTTATTTATTTTATTTTTGTCTTTTAGCTGTCTCACATTGAGGGCAATGTGAAATTTAAGTGTGGGGATAGGGAATTGATGTTTTAAATGTACTAATAAACAAGAAAAATAAAATTAAAGAAAAGTTTAAAGAAAAATTAAATAAAAAAAGAGTAAAAGAGTTTTCAAATGTCCCTTGTTTTCAATTTTTTCTACATTAAACAGGAAATGATAATATTACCTAGTGTTTTTGACAATCTCTTGGTGTTTTCTTAATATATATAAAATAAATCAGAACAATTGCGTATATAGTTTGGGATGTGTCGGTAGGCCCAACTAATCCTGAAAAGTTTCCCCTTAGTATTTTTAATTGTACCGTAACAAATTCATAAACTTATTGGGTTCTCATCTTGGGGGGAAGCGGCGAAGCTAAAATTCAATATGATATAGGGAGAATTACCGTAATCTTTTTTTACTTTAAGGTGGTGAGAATTGGGTGCACTTAAAATCCAGCACACCACTCGTTTTTATGAAAATAAATTGAGTGGTGGCGCCCCGCCAAAAGTCCATTTTTTCACGAGCTTAGATTTAGATATATATATATATATATATAGGGCATTATTCAAAAAAAAGAGAGAGAGGAAAAAAAGTAAAAAGTAAAAAAAAAAAGTTGTCAAATAAAGTTCAAATAAAAGATGAAGAAAAGCATCCAAAAATAGCAAAAGAAGCCAAAGTTGTCCTTACTAGACAGGGCTGAGAGTTTACGCGTTGCCAAGAGGATAGTGACTCTGAGGTTATTGCTATTGGGGCTTGAAAGTTCTTAGTCAATAAATAAAATTTTAGGTTTATATAGAACAAAGTCCAATAATATGTAGGATCTGTTCGTATGACCATCACATGACCAATCATTCATAATTCCATCTAGTGCACTTTCTTCTTACCATTAAAGAGTCATTTGCTTACGGTGATTTGTTGGGCCATTTTGCATCGACTCTAGCCTAGCTAGCTCCCTATGTTTGAGATACGGTTAAGATTAGCTGTCACTCCTGAGTGAGGGTTCCATAGGCTTATTGATGATCATTTGAGCTTAATGCTATATGCTACTGGGTGCTCGATGGGTTGGTAGCTGGGTTTAAAGTGGATCAATATATCGGCAATCGCGGTTAATATGACAATTTGTTACTGATACTTTAATAAAATAATATAATAAATAAACCGAGAGTTGTTATTTTCTTCTTGGGTGTGATCCTGTGCAGTTTACTTTTTCAGGGACGAAAAGGTTCAAGGGTGGTGATATTTGATGTGTTGCAAAACACATAGCGTTTTATCCCAATTTTTGTGTTGTTTTGTGCGTAAACTGTTAACGATTATTTATTATTCTTGCATGAAATTACATGTTTGTGATTATTGTATATTCCATGGTTGAATAGAGCGAAAAATGAGTCTAAATGAAGAAGAAATCAGCTCAAACGGGAATATAATGAAGCCGGTATACGCGTACGAAGATAAACGAGCTGGAAAACAAAGAAACAGACGAAATGGCCTTGGCCACGCCACGCGACCAAGGTGGAGGTCCATGGTCACGCTACGTGGCACCCCAAGTGCCCAAGAATAGCCAGAAATCATAAAAACAACTATTTTGTCTTCTAGTGGGCTTTGTGGGCTTGTTTTAACCTAGTTTATATTAGGAAAGAGGTGTTTAAACATATATATAAAGGGTTTATACCCTGTGAACGATTTTGATTCATCTTTCCAGCCACCACACATGCTCTAGGGGAGAAACCAATGAGGACAAGCTTACGGTTCTATCCTTTATCCTTCGGTTGTCGGTTTTGACTATTTTAACGATTTTAAGTTCGTTTTTGGTTTTTAATCCTTCAAACCTTTTGTAATTAGATTTATATGAACATGTTCATCACTTTTATATATATTTTCTATTGTTCATTGATTATGATTGGCTAGATTGGTTAGAATCACCTAGGTTTGATGTTTAACGGTTGATTTATCACTTTTCGGGTGCTAATTTCGTGTTTGATTGTTTAGTTATTGTAACGTTCATAATTTATGATATTATTCCATGAACCTTGCTGCCATTAGATGTATTTTAGGTTGCATGATCCCCGAGTAGTTGATTATTGCATGAATTTGTTTCGTGTAGTCGTTAATTGCTAGTTCGGTTAATACTGAGTGTGTTGATTGATTATGGTAGACGCGTGCCATTAGGGTTTGTGTTTCTTGAATCATTTAGGTCAGTAGGATCATCCTCTTTGATTTGGACCAAAACCTTAGGGGTTAGCTTATCTCTCTACTTTGGTTGATTTAGTTACCCGTTGCGATACCATGTGCGGTTTTCTAGCTATGGACTAGGTTAGTTTGTAAGTTGAGTTATTTTATCCTTATTATTGAATTACCCCTCTCTTCCTAGGTTTGTAATTAGCTCAAGCCTTAGTGAGGATTGTGATTTTGATACGGACCAAGTAATAAATTATTAGGTACGTAAATAAACAACTGCAAATAAAAGCTAAATAGACGTTGTTAGGGTTTTCTGGTAAAACTGACCGTAGGGACCCAGTTGCCTTGATTTTATCTATCTTAGTTCATCTTTAGAAGCCGGTTTCAAACACTTGTTAGCACCTGAGCAATCCTATACCCGTTAAGTCATCTTACCTAGGTGATTCGTTTTCTTATTATCGTTAAATCCCGTTAAGTTTCCAGCTAGTTTCGTTACACCGTTAGTTAAGATAAGTTAGTTTAGATATATAAGTTAAACAAATATATTATTTAGGCAGGACTTGAGTAGGGTTAGTGATCTGAGCCACCTCACGTGTCTTTTTGTTCGATACTCGGACTTCCTTCGTAATTACTACATACGATTGGTAAACTTCCTAGTTGTGTGAATTTAAGTTAGGATATTCCGTTTTAATTTAAAGCTTAGTTGTGAGTCATAGTTTTCATAGATACATTTTCGCACATCACAAGGATCCTTGGTTTCTTCTAGTTGTTGAACTTCCGAATCAGCTTCCTTTTGCATGTCAATACTGAAATCAGCCACAAAGTCTGCAAGCGCTTGTGACTTAATGGCTGTTCTTGGCTCATACTTAATATCGTATGCACTCAGCTTCACAACCCACTTGGCCATCCATCCTGACAATTATGGTTTTCTAAGCACATTCTTAACAGGATGATTAGTTCTCAAAATGATAGTATGTGTTTCAAAATAGTGTCTCAACTTGGTTGAGGCCATAATCAAAGCAAGAATTAATTTTTCAAGGTGAGAATACCCGACCTCTGCATCCAAGAGGCTTTTACTTACATAGTATGCCGGGTGTTGTTGTCCTTCATGTTACTTGGCCAGAATAGCACTGACTGCATTACCCGACACAGCTAAGTACAGGAACAGTGGCTCACCATCTATTGGTTTCATCAAAGCAGGCGCTGAGGATAGATAATCCTTAAGAGCCTTTAGGGCATCCTCATGCCTCTGAGTCCATTCAAACTTTTTATTTTTTTCCTCAGGATATCATAGAAGTCTTTGCACTTCTCTGAGGATCTGAAAATGAATCTGTTCAGAGCGGCTATTCTTCCTGTGATTCTTTGGACATCATTAGCATTCACATGAGACTTCAAGTTAATGATTCTTCTATCTGCTTGGGGCTCGCTTCTATTCCTCTCTTGGTCACCATGTATCCTAGAAATTTTCCAACCTTAACACCAAAATGGCATTTTGACGGGTTCAGTTTCATATTGTACTGATCTAGGATATTGAATGCTTCTTCAAGATATTTGAGGTGATCCTCAGATTTCTTCGACTTCACCACCATGTCATCTATGTAGACTTCCATGGTCTTGCCTAACTGATCCTTGAACATCATGTTGACCAGTCTTTGATATGTTGCCCTTGCATTTCTTAGTCCAAATGGCATAGCAATATAAGAGTATATGCCGGTAGGAGTCATGAATGTTGTATCCTCTTAATCAGATGGTTCCATCTGAATTTGTTGAAATCCAGAGGAAGCATCCATAAAGGTAAGCATCTCATGTCCTGCCGTTGCATCCACCATGGAGTCTATATGTGGTAACGGGAAAGGATCCTTGGGGCATGCCTTGTTTAACTCAGTGAAATCGACACACCCTCCACTTTGCATTCTTTTTAGAAACAACAACCACATTAGCCAACCATCGAGGATACTTAACCTCTCTGATCATACCGGCCTTAAGAAGTTTTTCAACTTCTTCTTGTATGATCGCGTTCCTCTCAGAATGATCAAGGCCTAACTTATGAGTAATTACCTCCTTAGAAATACCTATCATGTCTGAATGTCTGAAGGCAAATGTGAATTTTCGTCGCTTTATGAAGGATACTATATCCTCCTCGATCTCATTAGGGATATTGGATCCTAGGAAAACTTTCACGTCTGGATCCTCGGGATCTAAAGATAATTCTTTTATATCTCGCTCTCGAGCCTCCAGCACGTTCCTAGGATGCTGCTGTGGTTGCTATGCTATCGTCTGTTTAGCTTATGGCTTCATGGATGAAGAATAATAATTCTTGGCCTCGACTTGGTCACCATCTATTCTTACTACTCCCCAAGGGGTTGGTAGTTTGATGCACTGATGGTAAGTAGAGGCTACAACCTTCATTACATGTAGCCAATGCCTGCCCATAATAACATTGCAACAAGATATGTTATCAATAACATAAAATTTTTGGTAAGATGTCCCCCAATGTTTTCTTGGTTTTGCCACTGAAACCAACTAGCATCGGCGTCCTCGGGATGATCTCCGAGTCTGGGAAATTCATTTTCTGGAGTACATCATGTTGGATGATCCGAGCTTCCACCATCGACTAGGATCCTACGCACATAATGGTTAGCAATAAAAAAAGTTATAATCAAACCGTCGTGGTGAGGCACTGGATGCTTGTCTTATCCTCTTCATCAAAGAAGATTCTTTTGTCAGTCGTTAAAGTTGTGGATATGACTGGTTGTTCCCCATTCTCCAGCTTGGTTTCTTTGGCGTGCCTTTTTTCCGAAGAGAAAGAAGTGTTGCATATATTTGAGCCACCAGAGATGAAGTTGATCACTTGTGCATTTGGTGGGGGCAGAGTCGCTTTTTGAGGAACCTCTTCAGGATCTTGGATCCTTGACCTTTTCCTTCCCAAGAGTTCCGTAAAATGGCCTTTGCTTAGGAGGTACCCAATTTCCCTCCTTAAACCAATGCAGTCATCCGTCGTATGGCCAAAATCCTCATGGAATGCACACCATTTGGATTTGTCTCTGAAGGTCGTTGACTTCTCGTTCTTTCGAGGCCACATTGCTTTCTCTCCTAGATCCTTAATGGCACAAATCAATCCATGAGTATCCATAGAGAAGCAATACTCTCAGATGCTTGGGTAATCTTCATCATCATCTCCTTCTTCAACTGCTCGTACGCTTTGGTTGTTGAATTTGGAGTAAGGCTTCGAGTTGTTGTTCCTGAATGAGGATCCTTGTTTCTTGTTAGGAGATTCTTGCTTCGTTTGATCCCCTAACCGTTATTGGACCCTCTTGTCATCCTCTAGCTGTATGAATCTGAGTGCCATGTTCCTTACTTCATCTAAAGTCCTGGAAGGAGTCATCACAAGATCGTCATAAAAAGGGGAGCCCCTATTTAGTCCCATCTTGAAAGCTTCCACAGCCGTAGCCATATCAATATTAGGGATCTCTAGGGCCTCCCTGCCAAACCTCGTGACAAAATCCCTAAAGGATTCATCATTAGTTTGGACAACTCTATACAAGTCACTAGTTAACTTTTCAAATTTCATTCTACAAGAAAATTGGCTATTGAACAAGTTAAATTAAATGTGAAAAGACGTAACAGAAAATGGAGGAAGACTTAGCAGCCATTTTAGTGGAGATCCTGTTAGTGTGGATCCGAAACCCTTGCATAGGCAAGCTTCCTTGAGTCTTTTAGGAATTGGATTGATCTCCATCCTCTCCCTGTATTGAGCCACATTCTATTCGGGGTCAGTTTTTCCATCATACACGTTCATGTTGGGGGTCTGAAATCGTTTTGGGAGTTCAGCATCACAAATAGGTGGAGCAAATCTGGACAACTTGTGGCTTCCTTCTGGTATTTCAGGGATCGGCCGGACCACCCCTGATACGTTGAATATCATATCCTTAAGCTTTTGCAGCTCCTTAGCCATAACTTGGTTGATACATGCACCCTGCATAGAACCAAGATTTGCATCTAAGGATATAGGATATAGGTGTTACCTCTTTGTTACGTGAATGTTGGCATCCCAGAAGAATGGTTGAGGTAAGAAGCGTCTGCTACAGTAGTTGGTCCACCAGAGGCAATGGTCTGTATGGGAATAATGTCTCTTTCATGGACCTCTGAAGACTTCTGATGTTGAATTCCTGAGGATCCTTGATTCTAAAAGAAGGATCCTTGAGACTGGAAGTTATAGGATCCTTGGTGACACAACCCAGAGGATTCTGGTTGAAGGATTGATGATCCTTGATGAAAGATCGAGGATCCTTGAGTCTGCTGACCCATTGACCCTGACTGAAGGATAGATGATCCTTGTTGAAAAGTCGAGGATCCTTGAACCTGTTGACCCATGGACCCTGGATTAAGGATAGATGATCCTTGCTGGAAGATCGAGGATCCTTGAACCTGTTGACCCATAGACCCTTGATTAAGGATAGATGATCCTTGTAGGAAAACTGAGGTTCCCTGAGTTTGCTGACTCATGGATCCCCGTTGAAGGATAGATGAGGTAAGTTGAGCCAAGGATCCCATAGTGGTAAAATCCATCGTCCTAGGCATTAGTGGAGTCTGATCCTCCGATGGCCTCTTAGTCCTCTTGAGGTGTTCTATCTCCCAAAGGAACCTCTGGTTAGTCTTATTCTGCTGCTCCATGTATGCTTTAACCTGCGAAAACATAGCGAAACATCATTGTTAGAATTAACCACCGAAGTGGCATCAGTGGTTTTCGAGCTCTGGAAGACTGGTAGTTGCGTCTTGTTCCCAGCAGCAGTAGGCCTTGGTGCTCCCGCAAGTGGATGAGGCATTGGTAGTGAAGATCTTGGTGGGAGTGAAACCGATGAAGGCATGGTTGATGAAGCAGAAGATTGTTGAGAGGCCATTGATGGTGATATGGGTATGAAAGGTAGAATATTGATAGGGTATTTTCTGGATTATAGCACCAATTGCCCCACGGTGGGCGCCAAATTGTTTTGGTCAAAAATCAGCTAAGGATAATGTAACCAAGTTAGTTAGGTGAGGCCTAGTGCTAATTTGATGATAACAATAATGAAACGATTGCAAACACAAACACGAGGATTTGTTACGAGGAAAAGCCATTAATCTTGTTCGGATCGCCGGCACAAAAACCCCGGGTGATGACAATTGTCTATCACCACTTTATTAATGTAAAAATCGGGTTACAAAGGTGGAGTTTATGATCAAAGATTACAAATAGCTAAGTGTGTGCATGAACTGCTTAGTGAGTTCTTGAGAGAGTATTTCTGAATGTGTGTTTCCAGTGAATGTGTTCGTGACCTAAAATTGATCATAAACTCAGTTTATAACTAAAAATCACAACTAACAAACAAGCCCTACAAATCTGCCATCTTCCCACTATCTTCATCCATAACTTTTGACCACGTGTTTGACAAGTCCAGTAGCGAGATATCAGGTGGAATAGGTCTTGTAGCCGTTACACTTATTAATTATCAACCTGTACACAAGAAACAATTGTTAAGAATACTAATTGCTGAGGATCCTTGATCCTGACACAACTCCGGAGTTCTTCAGAAGGATAATTGATCCAGACTTGTTCCCAAGAATAGCATATCTTCAGTACTCAATTATTTGTTGCCTAACAAAACATATTGTTTTTTTAACGATATCATAACAAACCGATACCGACCAAGCTAATGTCGCGCCCTCCCCGCAACACGCTAGTTTAAAGCAGCTACAAAGAGAGGGGTTGAATGCTTCATGTAGGGGTGTTCAAAATAACCGAAAAACAAAGAAAACCGTAAACCAAACTGTATCCGTAACAAAAAAAACTCGAACCGTATCCGTAACCAAAAAACTGTTCCGGATTGTGATTTCGGTTTTCGGATCTAAAAATTTTGAAATCAGGTTTTTTGGTTTATTCGAATAAACCGATCTAGGTAATGTGGTTTTTCATATATAGTTCTATAAGTTTTGTATTTACAAGTTAAAGTCTAATCCTCTATTTATTTGTTCTTGTTTATTTGTCGTTCTAATTTGAACTTTGCATTTTGCATTTTAAGACTATTGTTGTGTTTTAAGACTTATGTATGTTGCATTGTGTTTGATTTTTTTGGTAATTAGTCGTTGCACTTGATATAATATACAGATTCAATTTTTTTGGTAGAATTCAGGGTTTTAGGATTTTAACCGAAACCAATCTGAGTTGAATTCGGATTGGATAGAGAAATTTGAATTCGGATCGGTTCAGTTTAGTTGTCGGATCCAGGAAAAAAAATTCAAATCCAAACAAACCGATTCAAACAACCCATAAAATCGTTATCCGATCCAATAAACACCACTACTTTCATGTTTCAGGCATGGTAGCCGGTGAAGACGGTACATGTTAAGGAATTCAAACCGACACGAGAGATAGAGTTTCCATCCTCCAACTTGTTATTAGTTCTGAAATAAATATCCTTCCTATATAGAAAATATAGATTAGGTGTGATCGAGATGAAGAATAAAAAAAAGAAAGAAAATGGTTGTCGCATCGGTAGACCCAATTTAATTTTCAACACACTGACCACCCATTTCACTCGTACTTTTCCATCTTTCTCTTGGAAACTTCTTCGAGCCTTGTGACTTTGTGTCTATCTTGGTTAGTACCTCATAACTTATTATTATTATTATTAAATGTTATTATTATTATTAAATGTTATTATTAATCCAACCTCCACCTCCTCCTCCCACCTTCAAATTCAATTTCTCCATTTCATTTCTTGACCCAACAAACAAACCACACATTTTCGTCTTCCAAAACCCCTCTTCTTCGCTCTCTAAACAAAATACTCTTTCTTTCTTATCATTTCATTCATTCTTTCTTTCTTTATGTTTAGACACCACCAATCAATCAACACATAATAATAATAATTTGTTAAAGATGAAGTCTTGCTGATTGATCAACAACCGTTTCAAGATCTTCTTTCCCTCAGATCTATCTTCGATTCTCTTCAGGTATCTTGTTTTACACACCTTTAATCGATCATTCTTTACAATACCCATGTTTCAATTTCATATTTTTTTATTGTTTAGATGATGGGTTTTACGATTTTACCTCAAAAGATTTTGTTTTTTTCGATTTTCAATTTGTCTTTTTGTATATACCCTTATCTGTTTGAATCCTGTATCTTTGACTGTCTCAATCGTTTACTTTTTGCCTGATTTATATGAATCAATGAATGTTGTTTATGGGTTTTGTTAATGATTGTATGTATGTTCATAAACTGATTGTAAATTAGGATTAGATAACTTAGATCTATTGCTTTTGATGCATGTTCAATTTGATGTTTTTAAAGATTTTATTTTTGTTCTTTTGTTGATTGACAGGTTAAGTTTTGATCTAATTTAGGGGTTTTAAACCATTGTTAAATCTGATGCAAGGACATAAGGGTGAGTCAAGCTCAAACTCGCTCCCAAACCAGGTGACTCAGAACCGAGTTGACCCGAATATGAACCCGACCCATACTCATCATCATCATCATGGACATAACATTACTGTAAATCCATCAACTGTTATTGGCATGAAGCCTTCAAATTATGCCAGTAGTTCTTTCGTCCCCGGCGAAACTGAGGACCGGCATTTGACCCGTAAAAGAAAAGCAACAGAATTGGATATCGGCTCGTCATCTTCTCGAGTTGAAAGTTCGAACATTTTTGGTATGCCGGATGGTAGTAATCACGAGTGGCAGTTGGGTTCGGAAAACCCTACACCAACTAATACACTTTCTTTTGACCCGATCATCCCGAGACTCGGATCACGGGTAAGGATTAATAACTCTCGCCAACAAGAACCGTTACCGGCTAATGATAATAATAATAGTAATGATGACAACAATAACGGGTTATTTAACTTTTCGTCTCGGTGTTCTTCTTTGGGGCTTAACCCTGTCACTACAACAGGTGAAAGCTCATCGAGTCGTGCGGGTCATCCTATGTTGCGGGCCCTGCCATCGACTAGAAATTTGCTTGCATCTTCTAGAATTAGGAGTTATAGCTCACGGGCTAATCGGCCCGTTTCATCAAATAGTATTAGTGGTCCTGGAGATAACCAGACAACAACACCAACAAATATTTCAGAGCATAGTTTATTTGTCCCGTCAAATAATGACATAATCAACCCGGTGGCTAGTGTGGGCCCGCCTCGCAGTTCGTCACTTTATTCTTCTAGAAGACGCAGTGAGCTTCTTCGGCGACACTTATTGTCTATGAATTCTGGCGCTGCTGGTGGCGGTGAAGGGCAAAACAGTAATCTTTTCTCTAGGATCCCTCCACCTCTACGCGCCTCACCTTCTTTACAAGAAACTGGAATCCCGTCTGTGACGGGTCTTCCTCATCCACATCGTCACCTATCACGGGTCTGTATTATTATTTACATCTTTAAATTCATCATCAAAATTATGTAAACTAATCGTTTGGTGTTTTATTAATGCAGATTCGTGATGTTTTGGATACCATACGTAGGGGTGAGGGCCTGCGGTTTGAGGATTTTATGATGCTTGATCAATCGGTATTTTATGGCATGGTGGATATTCATGATCGGCATAGGGATATGCGGCTCGATATTGATAACATGTCCTATGAGGTAATAATAGCAATTACCTTTTTTCTCTATATTATGTTAAATGATGATTATTATAAGTTTTAATGTTTGTTTAGGAGTTGTTGGCGTTAGAGGAGCGGATTGGGAATGTGAACACTGGATTGACTGAAGAAAACGTGGATAAACATTTGAAACTGAAAACTTCCGTTGGTGTGGCAGACGCTGAACCTTGCTGCATATGCCAGGTACTGAAATAACCGAACCCAGACAAAAATCGATGGTTTGGTTTTATTTTTCGAAAAATGGATTTTTGGTTTCAGCTTTTCATGTAATTAAAACTGGAAAAACCAAACTGAATATATTAATTTATAAGAATTTAATGGATAGTATAACCCAAATATTTTAGTCCAATATATAATAATCAGTAATAATTAATTAGCAAATAAATTTAGGCCTATTTTGGATCATTTTTTTTTTCCAAAAGTCCCAAGTCCAAATGGTAAACCCAAAACTGAACGGTTTTCAAAACTCAAAAATCGTTTATTTGGTTTTTCAGTCTAAAATTGATGTGTAACTTAAAAACTATAGTCAAATGTATAATTATCAATTAATCATTAATTAGCAAAAGGATTTAAGCCCCACTTTGTTATTTAGGGCTAGTATTCTTTAGCCCAAAAATTTCAAAATCCCATATGGTAAAATTGAAAAAAGTAAATTTAAACCAAACTGAAAAACTGAAACCAAATACAAGAAACCAAACTGATCTATGCACACTCGTTGTTCTTTGTTTATATTTTGGTGAAAGTATTAAGTGTAAACATTTGATGGGTCAACAGGAAGAGTACAAGGATGGGGATGATTTGGGAGGACTGGAGTGCGGGCACGAGTTCCACAGGGGTTGCATTAAACAATGGCTGCTTCAGAAGAACTTGTGTCCGGTTTGCAAGTGCGAGGCTTCTAAATGAGAGACAAAATCACAAGGGGTTTCTTGTTGAAGATAGCAATGACTTCATTATTATTGGAATGGATCAAGAATTGTGAAGATGGATTTGGTTATGTTTTTCAGGCAAATATCAAGTGTTTTCTCATTTTTATTTATGACTAAATTGTTATGAAGATTTTGTTTGCGTATCTATAATTTTATTTTTGAACGGCAAATTAGGATCACTCACGAACCACTAGAGTATCATCGTGTCACCAGCAGAACCATGTGATCATATCCATCTCCACTATAATCACCTGAGTTATTCTTCATGGGGATATAAAAGCAGCTTTTCATATATTATTATAAAATAGATAACCATTCTTATTTTATGGTGATGAGTTTTTCTTTTCAACAAGAGGTGTGTGGAATGCAGTTTTGACTAATTCTTTTATAAAACTTCTTGTCAAATGATGGTAGTTTTGGTGAGGAAGATAAGATGGTTTTTTAATAAATTCTTATAACTAAAGTTTATGGCATGAAATTTGCAGTTTGAGCTTAGTTTAAACTCATACGAGTAAGTTTGTAATCAGGCCGTTTAAGCCGTATTGATTTGTGCTTAAGGGTTTAAAACTATATTCTGTGTCATGTCTTAAATTACTTGGTTTCTTACTGTCGTGTTTTTTACTTGGAAATTCTAGAATACCAATTAGAAAAACAAAATTAATATTTGAGTAAAGTGTCATTTTAGTCCTTGTGGTTTGGCAAATAATGCGAATTTAGTCCAAAAAGTTTATTTTTTGCATATGGACCCTCCACGTTTCCCAGTTTTTGCCAATTACATCCAAATCACTAACCCCGTTAAATTTTATCGTTAAGTCAGGGGTAGACATGTCTTTTCACTATTTCTTTATTATAATACTTATTTCAGTGAACTGCGGTTTTCGTACTTGTGATTTGTCCAAATCTACGGTTTTAGTCCAATAGTTTTAAGTTAGCAATTTTCTTCCCTATGGTTTCATTTCACTTGCAATTAAACTCGAATTCCCTAATCTCGTTAAGTTTGGTTGTTAAACCCATCACGTGTGCCCTTCACGTGAGGGGCAATTTTGTTCCTTCTTTTTTCCCTTTTTCCCTAAATACACCCGAGCCCCACGCGAGGGGGTTGCGAATTAGGGCTGAGGTTTATTTAAAGAGAAAAAAAACAAAATTGATGGTCACATGAGGGGCACGCAAATGGGTTAACGACAAGACTTTACAAGGTTAATAAATTCGGGTTTAATTGCAAGTAAAATGAAACCATAAGGAAGAAAATTGCAAATTTGAAACTACTGGAATAAAACTGCAGATTTTGACAAACTAGAGGGACGAAAACCGCAGTTTACTTAAATAAGTATTATAATAAAGAAAGATTGAAAAGACATGTCTACCCCTGACTTAACGATCAAATTTAACGGGGTTAGTGATTTGGATGTAATTGGCAAAAACTGGGAAACGTGGAGGGTCCATATGCAAAAAATAATCTTTTTGAACTAAATTCGCATTATTTGCCAAACCACAAGGACTAAAACTTTACTCTTAATATTTTAAGTTAAACATGACAATCATGACAGTTCTTGAAGTGATTGTTTGGCATGATTTTTGAATTCGTGTCAAATAAACATAAAACAATTTTTTTTATATATATAAATAAACAAAGTACTAAGACCATCCTCTATGGAATGGCAAAATAGCCCCTCAATGTCATCGTCACATAGAAAACGGTGCTTCGAAGCCCTCTTCATAACATCCTAATGTGGTTTGTCTGTCGCACATTTGTTACCCCATTATATATATATGTGTGTGTGTATTTGAGAGAGAGAGAGACCATACAGGTCTCACCACTTCACTCTTTTTTAATGGTATCCCAAATCACCCCAATATTGCCCCTCAATGGTGTTTGGGTCTTTGTTGCTCACATCGAACAACTTTAGTATGCTCTCATTTATAAAAAGATATTGGTAGAGTGTGAAAATAATGTATTGTCTCTAATCAGAGAACAACAATTTTTTTTGTATGATAATCTGATTTTTTTTTGTTTTGGGGGAGGGCCACCATTTAGGTACCTGTTCACTTATGAGAGATGTACCCCCATCTACTTAGGGTACCAAATATAATAGTATAAGAGGGTACTACATGACCAAAGAGGAAAGAGTGCTTACAAGCCGGCCTTCAATATTTACTTACATAATTATCCATCATTATTATAATAATTATTTTTTCTAATACAGAAAAAGAAAGAAAAATGGTTTTAAGATAGTCAAGAGGAGTGTTTCTTGCGATTAAAATGTTTTATGATAGTTAAGATTGTAAATAACATGATAATGCAGGATTGGTAGAACCTGAGATTGAGAGGAGCACCTCTTCCCCCTAACATAAATAAATACTAATAATAATGATAATTGTAAAGTGTCACCAACATAAATAAAAGAACAACCACAAGATAATAAAATATAGGTTTACTTCATAAAATGGCAACCAAGTTTCAGTTTTGTTCCACAAGATAAAAAATATGGGTTTACTTCATAAAAACTAGATAACCTGCTATCTAAGTCAAATATCTATTACTGAAACACTAAATAAAGGTTAAGTGGCCCAAATAAAACAAAACTTTATACCAGTGACCTGATTAGAATAAAACCGAAACTCGATTATTATTCTATGGATACCCCCATAAGAAACATTAACCTATATAAAAGTACATCTAAACCCTTCATAACGTTAATACGGCATCTCTCAAATAACACCTATCTCTAATCTTGTTTTCAAGGAGAGGCGCAAGTTTAACAAAAACATGTATTATTAGCAAAAATCCATCACAATTAGGGCTGTTCACAAACCGAGCCGAACCGAGCGAGCATCTGCTCGAACTCGGCTCGTATTGAAACCGAGCGGCTCGGTTCGGTTCAAATATATGGAAACGAGCAAAACAGTCTTGCTCAAACTCGCTTGGTTTACAACCGAGCGGCTCGGTTCTGCTCAGTTTTGCTCGTTCGCGATTTCATGAAAGTATTGACTCCCTTCCTCCACCGATCCATACCCAATCCAAAGACCTGTCCTGACCAGAATTAACGCCATCGTTGCTGTAACAACAATTGACATTAACCCATAACGATTTGAGAAGATTAGTCGAACTTGAAATGAATATCAAACAAGAAGACCCATAGGCGTTCACACATTTCAGATGGTGGGTGGGAGCTGTTATAGGGTTTATGGAGAGTGGGAGCTGTTAAATGAGGGTGGGTGGGAAAACCTAGACAATATATGCACACACAGATTAAAACACATTTCATCTATACAGGGACCAAACTAAAATCTTTTTAAAACTGAGGGACTAAATATGTAAGATACGTATTATTCATTTGATCTAAATAAAAGATAATTATAAAATTAGTTATATATAATATATATATAATTATATATATAATAAATTAAAAATATTCGAGCTGAACCAAACTGAGCGAACCTTTGCTCGTTGCTTGGCTCGTTTACAAACCGAACCGAGCAGAGCGGCTCGTTTAAAATCGAGCGAAGAAACGAGCGAGCAATTTTCGAGCGAGCGCCGAGCGAGTTCAAACGACGAACGGTTTGGACGGCCCTAATCACAATTTTTCATACAAATGAATAATTAAAAAGTAGTACGGAGTATATTTTATTCCCCCCCCCCCCCCCCCCCCCCACAAAGTTTTCCCTATTAAAAAAATGACAAATGTTAAGTACATGTCATTTTCTTTTAAACTTGTTGTGATGGCTCACGTATGATATAAGTAGTTAAGCATTCAATATTATCTTAAAACTTTGTATACTCATACTTTTGGTTGAGACCCCTACCTCATGACGAAACCAATCGTTTTCGGTATCATCACAAGTGCATATTTTATAGTACCATTTGGCATCATTTGTAGGACTAAACACCTAAACTTGGAAAACCAATACATCAACTACCATAAACATTTTTAGTGGCAAAAACAGATACCCGAACTGGTTTTACACTTGATTGGATTAAACGGTTGTCGTTAAAGGTAAACCTTTTTGGACGGTAGGCGGAAACGGGGATGATAGCAACATTGGATGCCTAATGCAAACATTGTTGTGTGTGTGGGAGGAGGGGGGGGGGGGGGGGGTGGCTAAACAAGATAAAGCGGTGCTTGTTATGTGGTTCATTAGAAGGTGGAACATATACTACTGTCATGGCCTCAATCATATGGCAATTCGTTAGTACTTGGTGAAACGGTTTATCACGGTCTATGCATTCGAGGTGAAGGACTTATTGACGATTTATCTCAATTTAAAGGAACTTGAAAGCAAACTAAGGACAGTTCAATCGATCATCCTCACGGCATGTTGGAGCTTATGGAAGGCGCATAATGAAAGCATTTTCAACAATACTCGGGTTGTCGATTAATAGAATAGAGATGTAAAACGGCTCTCGTTTATATGGGTGAAGAGTCGGGGGAAAATACCCGGCTTAGATTGGGAATAAAACTTCGCACCATAGATGGTCCGATTATTCCAAATTAAGTCACTAGACAGTGAAGATAAATCACCTCAACTAAATCTTTTTTTTATCACCTATTAGAGGAATCCAACAAATCCATAATATTTTTCGGACCTAGAATAAACGGAAAATCCACCACCAAGTCGACCAATCGGTTTCCAAATCCTTGAAGCAATACTACACCCAACAAAAACTCCACAGAATTCTTACAAACCGGAAAATAGACAGATTGTCCAAATCTTTAATAGAAAGGTTAGAATAGACGATCCAAAAGCACCCAACAACTTAAAATATTTACCCTCTTGGGCACGAATTTATTCTATCTTGTTATGTGAATGGCACCCGGTAGACTTTCTAATTTCTAACTTCTTTAACGAAAATATATCATCCGGCCAGCTATTTCATTAACCGAAAAAACTAAACACTACTAGTCTAACCTAGAAAAAGAATACTCTTAGGAGTGTATCTGTATCTGATTCAATACAACTCACCACTTACTTATACCGGTTAACTACCAACTAACTCCCTAATATAAGTCATCGCCACCTTTATACACTAGTTAATCATCACATATCAAACAAAATATGGGAAATAAGATCAGAAAATGCGAAAGAAAACAAAGTTTTCAACATTTGGTCATTTCCATAGAAAACAAGTACCAAAAGATGGTCTCAAAACTCCTAAAAAGGTAAATGACAATATGAAAGGAACAAAACTCCTGTGGCTAATGCTTAGGAGACAAGATTGTCCTTAAGAGACAGGGAAGCAAGCTGAGCCGCTGGAGCTTGGTTCTGAACATTCCTCAAAACCTCCATCGCCTCAGAAACCTTCGCCTTCAAAGCATCCGGTGATTCCAACAAATGCAACAACTCTGTCTGGTCCATCTCCAGTAACATCCCTGTCACTTTAGCAGCATTCTCATGCTCCAACTCATCCACCAGTGGGTACAGATTCTCACCCAGCATCTGTTCATTGTTATATTTTTTTGAAACATAAGTATTAGAGCTAAACATTAATAATAATAATATTATTAAACAAATAACAAAACACAACATACCGTCCTCTGCTGCTCAGGAGAAGCATTAGCAAGGGCAGAAGTCAGAGCTGTGATCGGCATGGGCTGGTCTCGAGGTGACACACCACCGATCTCATACGGGACGGAGACCACTGCCACGTTTCCATCTGTGCGTCCAGGATAGCGATACATACGCCCCCTTGGAAACATCTGATAAAAAACAGACCATTTTATTTTTATCCTAATCTGAGTCTCATCTAGATTTAGTCCCTAAACATACCTGCTGTTGCATCATTGGAAAAGGCTGCTGCTGCTGATTTTGCTGCGCAGTACCACGCCTCCCACCAACGCGTTGACCCTGTTGACCTTGTTGGGCAACCGGAAGAAAGAAGTTTGGCATACCTGGCCTCATTCCAGGGACCAGCTGTTGTTGGTAACCAAAACCACCCTATGAAACATCAAGTCAAAAATACAAAATTCATCAAAGATGACAATTACATGCATAACTGGAAAATGATACCGTTGTGTCGGCTTAAAGCAAGTATAACTCATCTCTTTCATTTATTAGCATAGATATCCAAGTCTGGAGCTTATGGTAAAATGAACAAGCAAGCGTACCCAATAAAATCCCACTCATTGATATGTTGGTGATTGGGTCTTAGGAGGGTTAGATGAGGTCAAACCTTTTATCTACCCAGGGGATAGAGAGGTTGCTCCAACTTAGACCCCCGACTCCAAAAACTTTCTTTTACGTGTATAATATAGTATAGTAATCCAAATAACATAAAATATAAAATGTAGCTTAAGGGATTAAAGCAACAACCATGCAAAAACTACTAAGGCTAATAGTAACAACAGATAGAAGAGCAAAAAGACAAGACAAAGTAGAACTAAAATCTATACGCGAAGACAACGCTAACTAAAGCAAACAAAAGTGTAAGAAAAGCTAAAGGCCCCAAGACAGATCTAAAGACGTATCTGATACACTCCCCTAAAATTCCAAAACCTGAAAACCGCCTCCAAGCACTGCTATCCCCCCTGAACAAGTCCTCAAAGAGATGCAAGTCTAGCAAATCCTCATTGTAATGGAAAAAAAAACAAGGTTTATAGTAATGGAAAGAGTACTGTACCTGGGAAGGAAGCATAGCAGGAGGTGCCTGCCCATAAAACAATTGCTGCCCGATACCAGGCGCACCAGGCGGATACATGGGCATACGAGGACCCATTGAAGTCATAACGGGCCTCATTTGTGAAAACTGGGCCTGTGGAAAACAGTTGCTAAAAACCGAAAAAAATAAAATAACAAGGCAACAAAAGTCAAGACGTTACCTGTAGCTTTGCCCTTCTCTCCTCTTTACGTTGAGCGAGTGCAACATAAAGTGGTTTGTTAGCAATCATCTTCCCATTCATCTCAGCAAGCTATAAATCACCATAATCAAAGTAAATTAATTACCTCACTAATAAATGAAATGAACATTTATTGAACTGTTCATGTCGATTATGTTTGTTTATTTAATAAATGAACCACATGAACAAAACTTTTTGTTCATAACATAAAAACATCTTTGAGATTGATATTCTCATTAATGTTTGCTCAGTTATGCTGGTTTATGTTATTCATCTACATTCACTTATATTCGTACATTTAAGTTAGTGAACAATTCTATTAAAAAACTAACATAAACAAACATGTACACATTCATTTTCTTAATAAAAGAACGGTTTGTTTGTTCGCTTTCGATCTTCGGCTAAAGTTAGACAAACGAACAATACAATGTATCACAAACATGTTTCTTACAGCTTGAGAAGCCTCTTCAGGAGTTGAAAACGCAACAAAACCAGAACCCCTGCTATTTCCATTCGGATCCAGCATAACCTTATTAAACAGATAAGCATCTCAAGTTAGATATAAACTCAAAAACACATATCAAGACATTATCTTTCTTATTGGAAATAACTAATAAGCAACAAACCTTGCATGAAGTAATTGTACCATACTCAGAAAACAGTTTCTTAAGCTTATCATCATCAATACCATCATCCAAATTCTTCACATACAAATTCGCCCCTTGATACTTCTCAGCAGCTTCTTTTGCACTCTGCTCAAACCGACTCTTCAATTCAAGCTCTCGTTCCGATTTCTTCTGAGCTTTCCCAACATACCATTCCTTATCATCAATCTTCTTACCATTCAACGACTCAACCGCACTCGCAGCATCATCAGCATTTTCAAAATTAACAAACCCAAAACACTTGGATTTTCCATCTGCATCCCTCATAATAACCGCACTAGTAATCGTACCATACTCACCAAAAGTCTTTTCAGATCTTCATCAGTAGTTGACTCGGGTAGGTTTTTGACATACACATTGTTGAACTTTGAGGGTCGATGATGTGTCACGTTCTTGCTTGCGAAGAAAGTGACCGACATAAACTTGTTTGTCATTCATCAACATACCGTTTAACTTATCAATCGCATTTTGAGCAGATTCCTCAGTGTCAAATTGCACAAATCCATACCCCTTTGATTGACCACTTGAGTCGGTTGCTATCTTGCATGAAAGAATAGTACCAAAGCTTGAAAAGGTGTCGTGCAACGCTTTGTTGTCAATCGTTTTGTCCAAATTCTGTACAAACTTCAAACAAGCAATTTGAATAATATAGTTAATTAATTAACATCAATACATATGTATATATAGCACATTTGACCTTGATAAAGATATTTGCAGTTCCACTTTTGCGAATACTCGGGTCCCTGTGAGAATACATGATCCGAATCGACTTGCCATTGACCGGAGTAAAGTTCAGAACACTAATAGCCCTTGCAGCTGCAATCCAGATTAACATAAACAGTCAATTTCTTTTCATCAACTATTTAAAAATTAATTAAAATTTTCAACCAAAATAAAAAAGATAGTAACTTACTTCATTCTCTTATAATTAATAGGAATATCGGATTTTAATAATCCCTGATGAATGGTACTGGCCAATAACCCCTATTCGTTTTATCGCCACTAGCGGTCCCAAATTCAAAAAAGTTGTCCCCCAATGGTCTCCTGTTAAAAAAGACTTAACGGCGTTATAGTTTTTTTTGAATTTCAAACCAATGTTTTAGGGCTTTTGATCGTTAGAAGGATACGAGTCGATTGGTGTAAAACTTAGTTTGAAATAGTGCTTTAAAATGACAAAAAAATGCTTCAATTAGGGTGTTTGAACTTACAATTAACCAAAATCAAGTCGTTTGGATCATTTTTTGGAGCTAATTTTTACACCAATCGACTCGTATCCTCCTAAAGACCAAAAGCCCTAAAACATTGGTTTAAAATTCAGAAAAAACTATAACGACGTTAAGTCATTCTTAACGGGGGACCATTGGGGGCAAACCTTTTTGAATTTGGGACCGCCAGTGGCGATAAAACGAATAAGGATTATTATCAGCCAATATCATTTAATAGGGATTATTAAAATCCATTATTCCTAATTAATATAAACTAGTTTATAAAAAAAAATCGGCCTTTAACATCTTCAATAAAAACATAAATTACAATTCCTCTGTTTTATTTGCTATTGTTTTAAAATATATTATAATGCACTTCATTCTCTTACAATTAATATAAATTAATTCATTATAAAAGTTTTAGCTTTTTCCATATTCAATTCAATAAAAATCATTAATAACAGTTCCTCTGTTTTATTTGCTATTAAATTTAAAAAAATTTATTGTAATGCACTTCATTCTCTTACAATTAATGTAAATTAATTCATTAAGAAAGTTTTAGCCTTTATCATATTCAATTCAATAAAAATCATTAATAACAGTTCCTCTGATTTATTTGCTTTTGTTTTAGTAAAAAGATTGTAATGTACTTCATTCTCTTACAATTAATGTAAATTAATTTAATAAAAAACTTTTAGCCTTTTACATATTAACTTAATAAAAAAGTTTTAGCCTTTTACATATAGAATTCAATAAAAATCATTAATAACAGTTACTCTGTTTTAAAAAAGTCCCTAACAATAATTTGCAATTCCAGATGATCAAAACAATTAAGAGGATTGTTACAGACAAAATCAATGCACTATTTGATATTATAATAAAAACAATTTATACAAGTCCTATTAAATTAATCACCAAACATTCAAATTATATAATATAATTATAATAAACAATAAACAATAAATAAATTAATAATAATAATACAATGAAGGTGAAATATACCATCATTGGAATTGCTATAGTTAACATAACCATAACCCAAGGATCGTCTGGTGCTGAGATCCCTACAAACCCTAACCGTAACCACCTGCCCAACCTGATTAAACAGATCATACAACTGTGAATCAGTAACACCATACTCCAGGTCTCCAACGTACAAAGACGTCGTTCCAAACGTCTGATTCGCCGCCACCGCACCGGCAACCGCCGTCGCATTCATCGTCGCCGTCGCCGGCAACGGAGGCTGCACAACCTGAATCTGCGCCATTAAGTGATCCTTCGTACAACTATATTCTTCACGTAATGAATGGGATCGGAGAATACGAGGATGAAGGAATAATATAATAATTTGTTTTTTTCTTTTTTATTAATAATAATAATTTTTCCGGGAGGGCAGACGGAACTGCACTGCTCCGGCGAGAGGAAAGTGGATGGGTATATATAGAGGACAGAAAACCCTAGAGTTTTCAGATGGTGTGAGAGTTAATCTGGACCCTTGGATTGGAGTTTGGTCAATCTTTGTGGGCCACCTGGCAGTTACGGTTAGATGGCATAACGTAACGGTATGCTTGAGAAGACACGTGGTGAGATATGACTTGTGTTTCATGTGTCATAAATGAATATGTTGTATAAAAAGTTGTATTTTTATATTTTAATAATGTTTGTTGAGAGTCAAGTGTGGGCCATGGGTCAACCGTAAGGTGAAATTGTTGTAAGAAAAGTTTTATTAATATTGGATTTATATTAATTAAGTCCGCGATGGTGAGCGTTGTTGACACCTCGCCCACATTTATTTCGTTAAACTGTTTCGCTCGCTTTTTAGATTGATGTTAAAGGGAAAAGAAGAAGAAGCCCTTTTTAGTGCTAAAATAGTAACGGGCACTTGGGCTCATTGTGTGACACCATAACTTTTACTAACGAATCATACTTATCCGATATTTTATATAATAAGTGTATAAAATTTAGTGAGACCTTTCAATAATGACGTTATTGTACATTTTTACCTTTTTTTAGTTTTTTAGAGCATCTAAAAAACTAAAATGGGGGAAAACGTATAGTCGCGCCATTTGTGGGAAACTTTGCGCATGTTGTTTATTACTCCCTCTGTCCCATTATAAGTGTCCTAGTTTGACTTTTCAAATCTTTCTTTTGCAACCTTGACCGTACATATTTTTGTTCGTGCCACATAATACTTGATGAAAAATATATCAACGTAAAATACATTTAAAACTCAATCCATTCATATATTTTACATCAAGTATTATATAACACAAACAAAAATATTGTCGGTCAAAGTTAAACAAGAAATACTTGAAAAATCAAACTATAACACTTATAATGGGACGGAGGGAGTATAAGTTATAACTTTAAGAAAATATTAAAATGTCTTTAGAATTATTAATTTTATTCGTTGATAGTTTTTATTATTTATTCTTTTTTATTTTATCTATTATGTCAATAACTAAAGTTTAGGGGTTTAATTCAAATAATTAGTATTTGCAATGTATCATGTGATGAGCGTGTTTAGTATTTTACGGCACAAATTTGATATTTGTTTCCCTTATCATCACCATCGGGTCACGTTAAAGAATTTCCAAGCATAAAGTTTTCATGACTCACCTTCTTTAACGGTTAAATAGCATATATTGATTTTATTTTTGACCATCTTTTGCACGTTTTAACTCACTTAGCCTTTCTCAAATAAAGTTATTTTAGGTAAAACTATTATAAAAGTATTTCCTTCTTTGCATTTTTGTTATATCTTAAGATTACATTCCAATTCACCTCTATTCACATTCTATAAAATACTTTAAACGAAAACCCATTGGTTTCAAGTTCAAAATTGTCGACCTCATCACTAAACCGCCAAAATGAACCGTATAAATCTCTACTTCGATTTACATGGTTCAATCGGTTTCAACGGCTTATGAACACCCTGTTGTTAGATCTCAATATTATATTATCTCTTTAGTTGGACTAGTTATTAGAATTAGTTTATCATTCCATTTCATCGCCGACACGCTAAGATTTAATCGACCCGGTTTATAGTATTGCTTTCTTATTCATCAATCAATACATGTTATTTTGATGACTGCTATTCATTTAACTGACCCGATGTATATTATCACTTAAACTGTTTGTTTCCTTGATATCAAATCGTTCCAAGTTTACCCAACTACCATGGATCAATAATTTGGATATCTAAGTTGTCAATGGATTTTCGCTTAGTGGGATTTAGTGTGAAATTGTATATGACTATCTAAAATAGACGATAATTAATAACAATCACTATTTTGATTCATTTCTATGATATCAAACATGTTATTGATAAAATATGATTTTGAACCAAAAAAATGGTTTTACCTGACGAATTATACTTTAATAAGTGTTTTCAAACTAACAGCTTGATAGTAGTATCCTTCAAAATGTACGAATTAAGTCATGCTGAAACGAGCAAATGAAGCTTAATCCGGGGCGATGGTTAGTCCTGCCACACCCCCCCCCCCCCAAAAAAAAAAAAAACTTTTCGCCCATGCATCGGCTCAATCCACTCTTGGCTGTTTAAACATGATTAAATGGAAGTTCTTAGTTAGTTTTGATACTTTTGCACAATAAGAGTGATACTAGTCACTAGATAGAAACGTTATAATGAGATTCTTAAGATGTAAACATAATAACCTGAACATGGTTGACTTTTAGATGGTCATTAAGCTAGGAGTATTTTAAATTCCCAGTGTGATGTATATAGAGATTTCTAAACTAATTATACATTAAAACAATCCATTACTCCATTTTAAGAATAAATATGTGTTTAATTCTAATACATGTATCTTGTGCACGTTAGCTTTTTAGTAGTTTCTTATTGTATTTAATTCTAATGCATGTATCATGAATTCATGATGTACATTAAAGACCAGTATTAATTAGTTTGTATGTTGTTACAGAACAAATATTTGAAGATTGAATTTGCCAAACGTTTGGGTTTGTTGGGCTCGTCTCGAGCTTTATCAGGCATGACGTCTACAAGAAATGAGGCGCACATGCCTAGTTGTGCTTGCAAGACGAATGCATCGCTTGTTGCGAGCTATTGTTGCTCGCATGATAAGTCTGAGGTTGGACGAAACCAATAGACCCTATTCTTAAGTGGACCAAATGGCTAGCCTTCAGGGCCACACGGAGTCTAAGAGGATTGTTCCTTGACAAGTGATATCAGAGCTGGTCGAACCTCAGATATGTTGGAACGTGTACACTCCCTCAAGAAGAGCTTAATTAAATATGTCGAGAATGAGTTATGCAATGGTGGTGGGATAAGATCAAATGGTTTTTGTAAGCGGCGAGTATGGGTTTGTCGGCTTCACCTTATTCCAGTTTCAAGTGAAGGCCACCGTGTTTGTGTTAAAACTCTACAGTGTAGCAGAAGTATAACCAGTTTGAAGTCTGCAAACTAGGAAAAAGCCAACGTCACCAAAACATAATCTGACGGCATATTCAATTGATAAGGTGTGACATTCGTCATTTTTAAAACCTGAAAACCCGACCCCTTTTAAAATTTTGAAACTTTTCGTATCCGCATTTACTGATAAGGTTGGGTTTGACTTTTCTTGATCAACGCTTGAAGAACACCAAATAGAGGATGAATTCTTACAATGGAAAGTGACTTGAAAGTTGTGAACAATAGAATAGAGGTTAGAGATATGGGTATTTGTAGAGATTGATTTAACCTGTTAATTATGTTAAAAACCCTAGCTTAAAGAGAAAATTTAGGTGTTTTGAATTATTTATTGTAAAAACTTGGAGAATAATTTATACTAATAATCTACCTATATATTATAATAAAGTAAAATAACTATAGACACGTGTCACTTGAAGATTCATTCATAGCCAAAATTTCCCGCTCAAACTATTTCCTATTTTTAATGAAAATTTATTTATGTTAGTGGAATCAAAACATATCAATCCATCATTTTATCAAATAACTAATTACCTAAACTATAGGTTTCAAAAATATGCGGGTATATATGTCAGCATAACAAAAGTATTTTTATCTTTAATGAAATCATATCTACATTTTTATATTAAATCAAGTTATAAACACTTTTCAGTACAGAATATGAATGTGGTAAAAACTAATGAATGATATTTATAGGTTTAAGAAGATTAAAACAAGAAGAAATTATGAATGAATAACAATTTTATTCTTATGTATTCATTCAACCTTAATGGATCAATGGAGTTCTCATCCATCTCTTTAACATGCTAACATCTCAATAGGATCACGTTTGATGATGATGAGGAGGATGAAGCTTTTGCTGCTGCTGATGAGGATGAAGAAGAAATTGATCTTACCTGTTAATGAAAAATTGATGTTTTTTGTTAATATTAATTTATTTCATTACCATACATATAAATATAAAAAAATAGGAAATAAAAAAAAAATGATACCAATGAAAATAATGATAAAAAATGACTAAAACTTAGTTCATAACATATAAACAAAAACAATAATAATATGTAAAATAAATACTATAAGATCACACGCTATGGGCGCCATAGGTGAGCGATTTTGGGCGCCGAGGGCGCGAAACACCGTCAAGGGGCGCGGTTGGGGGGTCGGCTTCCAGAAAATGGGCACGCATGGTGAAAAGGAGGTGGGCCCATCATCCTTCAACCACTATATGACCGTTTAAATTTAAAAGAAAAATAAATTAATTTAATCATTTTCTATATAAATTTAAACCATTTTCCATTTTTTACTCAAACAACTCCCAAAATTTCAACCATCATTTCACTCTAAAACTCTCAAATTTCCACAACCATGGATTCGAGCTCAAACCCGAACCCATGGGATCCAGCTCAATTGTTTTGGGCTAGTGTGCTTTCAAATAACAATGACCCTCAAAATCCTTTCTATGCCAACCAACATAGACTTGCAATGCCTGCAACCATGCAACCGTTTACCAACGATATGTTCTTTCGACCGCCATGCCGTTTATGCCTTTGCAAGCAACTGAAGCCCAAACACCCCAAACCCAAATACCCGAAACACAAATACCCGAAACCCAAGTATTCGAACCGCAAGTTCGTCGCGAACAAAGTCATAAAAATAAGCCCGCCGACGATCAAATAACTACCGGAAGGGCGAAATACAAAGGTGGGAAACGGATGAGGAATGGGCGTTGGCGCGTGTTACACCCCAACCTACGGAGGAATGTCGGGGTGCTAACCGTGATTCACAGCTCACAATGTACTATCATGCAATGTAAATATAACAATATCTAATTCATTATATATTAAATTCAAATTTTCATCTGAGTACACAAGTTCAAAGCAAATTACAATTTAATCCCAAATCAATACAAATAGTCTTGTTTTTATTTTATCTTAAGGCATATCTAAATGTTTTTTCACCTTAGCTTCAAACCAAATGAAAACCTGCAAAGGCATACAAAGTAATATAATTTGTCAACACATGGTTGAGTGAGAAAGTTACAAGTTTTGAGATAATAAATATATATAAACAAAAGAGCAAACCTGATATTGTGAGTATAAATCAATCAAACCACGAGCAAATAGTTGGTGTCAGTTGACCATTGCCTAGACTATGACGGCGTACGATCATACTTTAATGTGATTATGATGGATCTCTCCGAATGCAGTACAAAAAAACAAGTAAACATGTAGCAGCTAGTCATTTAATTGATACACACACAATGTCCACAATTTGCTAGTGATTAAATGATATAATATGTAAATAATTTTAAGTATGCATAAGTCCCCAAAACATTTAAAAAACAGTAAAATATGGGGAATGACTTCTCACCTAGACGATTAAGCGAGTAAACCTAGAGCTAAAATGTAACATTTCGGTTTTTTCGTATTTGAATTCGTTTATGCTTAACCTGACTCAGAATGTAATTCGGATCTTTCGAATTATTTAAATTTTGTATTTATTAGTATTTAACTTTGTTAAACTTAATTTATATTTTCTTAACCTTCAAACTCGTCAAACAACTCTTAAAAACCCTTGAAATCGCTTAAAACGGCTACAAATCGCATTTACATAAGTATAAGGAATATTTTTGACCCAAATCCGGAAACTTATGCCCCAAGATAAGTTAAATAATATTATAACATGCCCATATTCTTACCTCTAATATTAAAAACGAATTTTGACTATTAATTGGTTTGATTTTGTTATAATAAGCTTATTCGATTTCCTCAAACAAGCAATTACCTACTAAACGATTTTGGGATGTTTTAATTAACCAAAATACATCATAAACCTTAAAATATTATTAAATACATCAGCCACCATCTCTTAATCTCGAAATCCCCATGTTATTTTACCCGATTTTGTCATTTATTGATTATATCGTTTCCTTTTCGAGCTCGTTTACCAATTAAATCAATTCCGAGTCTCATTATTATAATCAACATATCAATAAATCCTAAATACCTCTGCAAACTCAGCGCCTATCTCTTAAAAAATCATGCATATTGTTTTATTTGTAACATCCTACTTTCGATAATATTAATAAAAGAAATTTCGTTTGTTATAAACGTGTCGTGTATCGGTTTAGATAAATAAACTAATAGAAGGTGGGCTTGGACATTTAAAAGATGGAATAGGGGATGGAATGGGCCTTAGGTGCATGGGCTTAAGGGAGTACAAATACCTCTTAAACCCTAATCCTTTCCATTTTTATCTATCACTACACCATAGCCTACACCTTCAAAAAAAACACACACACACAAACACTTTCCTTTATCCCGAATCAAGATCCGAAGGTGAGAACCTGAGCTTGATAGTGATAGAACATCGTGACGAACAAAACCTACATCAAGACTAGATCGTGTTCGTAGATCGACTGGTTTAAGGTACGTTTATAACGAGAACTTGTCCATTTAGGTTCAGATTCGTTTAGAAATCTTAGATCTGTATGAGTATGGTGAAAACGAATCAAACTTGATGATCCCTGTTAAAATATGTTAACATTTGAAGAGTAATTGTTAGTATAAGTAAGCCGTAACATATATCAATCAAATACACCATTTAAACTCGATGTTGGGATGTTTGAATGATTAGGGTTTGTAGGCGCTATGAATGCGAGCCTACTGATACCAATTTCATGTTGTTTCGTTGAGATTTGAGGTTTAATCGTGAATCTGGTGTTGACTGCTCTTGGCAATTTTGACTTTCACATCTGAGTCAAAGTTCTGGATAAGATCTGATGGTCATTCGTTATGATTGAACGAATCACTGGTCATTCGTTAGGCAATCATAACGAATGAGAATACATGCGTAACGAATGAGCCTTCATTCGTCCTATGAAAGTAACGAATGACCTCACTCATTCGTTATTCATCATTCGTCATAAGGAGACAACGAATCAACCATTCGTCATAGGTACATTCGTGTAATCTTGTAACGAATGAGCCCTCATTCGTCCTATAGAAAGCACGAATGACCTTAATCATTCATTATGCACTCATTCGTCTCAGATCAAACCATTCGTTATAACGAATGAGACCATTCGTCATAATGGGATAACGAATGGGATGACGAATGGGATAACAAATGGGATAGCGAATATATATTTATTTGAGAATTCTAATGAAAATTTAGTAAAGGACCATTAATGAAAATTTAGCTCGACCCCAGCCAGGGGCTCTGCCACTTGGACCCCGCTAGGGGCTGCCGCCCCTAGAACCCCGCTGCCACGGACCCCCATTCGTTGAGGGTTATATTAAACTAGAAATACAATATGGGTAGCGATAGTTAATTGATACGTGTGATTATTATGCGATTAGCCGTGCCCAGTTAAAGAAAGGAGTTACCATTAACTCTGAGAGGAACCGAGTTCAGGTGAGTTTCTAGCCCATTTCCTTGTATTGTTTTCAGGGCTGTGTGCATACTCGATGTGATTAGTTAATACACTTACCTTAAGTGGTAAGTGTATGCCTTTTATGATTTATGAATGAATGAATGCTTGACGGTGCGTGAACGATCTCCGGATATTGCATGTACCACCAGGTGATAGTATGATATGTGATTATTCTAAGAATGATGTATGAATGATATATGAATGTTATAGAAAAGGTTAAGAATATGTGTGAAAGTACATAAATATATTTATAAAGAACATAATGTATGGTTGTATAGTGGTATACCTACATGGTTGCAGATCCTAACAATATCTGCGAAGGTTACAGGGTTGCATACCTTAATAATATATGCGAAGGTTATAGGGTTGCATACCCTAATAATATATATGCGAATGTTACAGGGTTGCATACCCTAATAATATATGCGAAGGTTACAGGGTTGCACACCCTAATAATATATGCGAAGGTTATTGGGTTGCAGACCCTAATAATATCTGCGAATGTTATAGGGCGAAATGCTCTTTAAAATGTGTAAGTATGTATGTAAAGTAAGATAAATATTGAAAGTATGAAAGAAAGGAAGGAAGCATGTATTGATGAATGAAAGAAAGGTAACGGGCTAAGTATGTAATATGTATATTCGGATACGTATATAAGTAAGTATGTGAATGTATTGTATGTTGCCTGATTAACTAGAACTCACTTAGCGTAGCTGACTTTTAGTATGCACGCATGTAAATAGGCTGAGACAGCTGGCTTGAAGGGGACACATGGCAGGATTGAAGAGGCTGGCGTCTGAAGATTTGTCATGATGTTATGATACTATGTTTTATGTTATGTTTTAAAAGACAAGTTACGAATGTTTGTAATGAATGGTTGACTTTATTATTATTCCATGGATGTTTTAATTCACTATGATATTTAGAACTGTGTTTATGAGTAAATCTAACGCGAAAGTAGGGAACTAGGACCAGGGCCTTACAACGGTTTATTATCCAAGAATCTTCATTGTATGGTTTGACTTTCAAGCTTCAAGAACCTTTGACTAGTGTATTCTCATTGTTCCGTAATCTTTCATGGTAAGTTTTTTCATGAACCTTTTTCTGTCTAACTAACAAAAGCCCTCAATCAATTTTATTGATTGATGGGGTTTTGTCGGTCAATTCTTCTCCGGCTCGTTTTAGGGCGTAATAGTCAAAATATTTTACTATCCGATTTCTCTAACTTCTTATTGGAATTAGCTATCGGACCAGAAGACTTTTATATTTGTTTTGAAATTTTGAGTGTACTGGTTAGAACCTGACTTCCGACTCAAAGTTCGGATTCTGAGCAGTACCGACTCGCTTAAATAGTAAAAACTCTCATAACTTGAGTTTTATACATCCGTTTAATCTGATTCCATCGGCTATGTTCTCGTTTTTAACTATAGTTTACTGTCTCAAAGTTCCAGGTCTGTTCGTGTCAGATCAGTTAGCTCGCTTAAGGCTCGGGACTCATTTAATAAATATATTTTATCGTTTAACTCGCCTAAATATTAAGGTGGGGATTCACTCCCCTATTTTACTTCGTTTTGAAACGTTTTGGGGACTTATGCGTACATGTTAATTACTTACATACTTTATCATACACTCATTAGCAAACTGTGATCTTTGTGTGTGCATCAATTGAATGACTATTTGTTATTTGTTAACAATTTTCTTTGTTTATTTTGTTGCATTCGGAGAGGTCCATCATAATCACATTATAGTATGAACATACGAACGTCGTAGTGACCAAAGCCCGATTCGCATGGCAATGGTTTCACCGACACCCTCATTTATCACATCATGTCGTAGTAGCCAACGTCTGATTCACATGAAAATGGTTTTACCGACACTCATTATTTGCTCAATGATTTGATTGTTTATGCTCACAGATAGCATTTTTTCTCTTTATTTATATAATATTATATTGTAATAAAAAACTGGTGATTTACTCACTCAACATGTGTAATTGACGAAATATCTATTTTGTACGCATGGCAGGTTATCAATTGGATTGTTATCAAGATGATGATCACGTAGAGATGACCTTTAAGATTAAAACTTATACTAGATTATTTGATTTCGTTTTGTAATTTCCTTGAATTGTTGTACTTGAATTTTAAATTAATTAATTAGATATTGTCACATTTAAATTTCATGATAGTACCTTGTGAGCTGTGAACCAAAGTTCACGTCCCGGCATTTCCGCCTTAGGTTGGGGTGTGACAGATTGGTATCAGAGCTAAAGGTTTAAGATAGGTCGTTAGAAAAGTCTTAGAAACATGCTTAGGACCCACACATGCTTATTTTTTTACCTTATATGTTCTATTTGTGTGTTTACAACTTACATATATACTTACTAAATTAATTGTTTATTTATATTATAACATCCTACTTTCGATAATAATAAAGAAAAGAAGTTTCGTTTACTTAAGGGTGTGTTTATATTTAGTTAAGTTAAATAAAATAATAAAGTGTGGGCTTGGACAAAAAAATATGGAATAAGGAATGATGATGGGCCTTAGATCCATGGGCTTAAGGTATATAAACCCCTTAAACCTCCCTAAAACCCTAAAACCCTCATTCTTATCTTCTAGCCTCCATAACACACTCAAAAACACACACAAACACCCTCTAACCTTACGGCTCAAGATCCAAAACTAAACCGAGCCTAGTTCGTGATAGGTTTTGGCTATACAAGCAAGAAACAAGTTTAGGAGCACGTATAACCTGTGACCCAACGTGAACCAAAAAGGTACGTTTTAAGCTTAAAGATTGTGTTTTTAAGAACGGTTTGCCTTAAGACTTGGTACTAAGGCAAATAGGGTATTATTATACCATAAAATATAAACTAGATATTAAAAATGGACTTATAGAACTCATTAGTATGCATGGTTCACTTAGAAACCCTAGGTCTAACTAAAACGGGTTTGAAATCAATAAAGGTTTAAACTTTATTGCTAAGAAAGCTAGATCTTGGTCAAGGGTGTAAATGGTATGGGTTAAAACGTAAAAGAATGGTAAAGCATAGTAACGGGTAGCAAAATATGGAGTAATAAATAATGATAAGGTTAATACGCTACAGTAGTGTTCAAATAGAAATGTATTCGAATGGAAGGTTTTAAATGGAATATATTCGAATGGAAAGCATTCGAATAGAGGGAAAGAAAGAAAATAAAGGAAGGAAAGAAAGAGGGAAAAGTTGTAGGCCATTCGATTAGAACAACCATTCGATTAGAAAGGAACCATTCGAATAGAAAGCCCATTCGAACAGAATCTGCCTTTCAAATAAAAGGTCCATTCGAATAAAATCTGCCATTTGAATAGAAGGTCCATTTGAATAGAATCTTTCATTCGAATAGAAGGTCCATTCGAATAGAATCTGCCATTCGAATAGAAGGTCCATTCGAATAGAATCTGCCATTCAAATAGAAGGCTCATTTGATTAGAAATGGTCATTCGATTAGAACTGAGAATTCGATTAGATTAATCCAGACTTAGAATTTTCTGATGAACTTTTAATAAATGACTGTTAATGAAAATAAAATTTTTCCAAGCTAACCTAGCAGCTTAACCCCAGCCAGGGGCTCTGCCCCTTGGACCGCGCTAGGGGCTGCCGCCCCTAGAACCTCACTGCCCTTGGACCCCAGTTCGTTGAGGGTTTTATTAATATAGAAGTATGATATGGATAGGGTTAGTTAATTGATACTTGTAATTATTTTACAGTTAGCCGTGCACAGCTAAAGAGGGGCATTACTATAAACTCAGAAAGAAACATGATATAGGTGAGTTTCTAGCCCCATTTCCTTGTTATGTTTTCGGGGCTGTGTGCATACTCAATGTAATTGGTTAATACACTTACCTTAAGTGGTAAGTGTATGATATGTGGTTGTTTTATAAATGATATATGAATGATATGTGATAGTTATAGAAAAGATTAAGTGTATGTGTGAAAGTGCATAAATATAATATAAAGAAGATAATGTATGGTTGTATGGTGGTATGCATATAGGGTTGCAGACCCAAATAATATCTGTGAAGGTTAAAGGGTTGCAGACCATAATAATATATGCGAAGGTTAAAGAGTTGCAGATAGGGTTGTTAATTGGGTCAACCCGATCGGGTTTCGGGTCAATCGGGTCGGGTTATTCGGGTTTTTTAAAATAAAAAACTAACCCGTAACCCGAACGTATTAAGGTTCGGGTTTGTCGGGTTCGAGTTAATCGGGTTTCGGGTTTGTCGGGTCGAGTTATCCGGGGTAGTCGGGTTACTCTAAGTAGCCTCAAGCAGTTTGTGTTTATAAAATTTATAAATAATTTCTCCACCAAGTAAGCTTGTTTCAGACTGATGACATTAAAAGTATGTCCGTAAGGACCGTAACGATATCATGCTGTCATGTAACTCTCGTCTATAAACAATTAAACGTATTTAACTACTTGCGTTATTGCTGCTATAGGTGATGAGTGTAACGATGATAAAGAATGATAAAATATATGCACCACTAAGAAGAATGTATTTAAATGATTGAAGATTAATGGATTATATACGGTAGTACGTACGTACAGCTACAATATTTTTATAAGTGAAAAGCTATATTAAAATTATACATAAGAATTTATGAAATTTTCTTTTCGAAATAGGATTTGCTATAAGGGTGTTGAATTGTATATTAAGTGAATGATTTAATCTATTTTTATATGTTGGAACCCAGATAGTATCAATCTAATAACAATAAAAGATCTCAGATCTTTGAATAATCGATCAATACCTTAACTATAGATCTAGCTCATACTTACCTTAGATTCAGTGTTATATATGTTTATGTATTATCAGTATAATGTTATAATGTTAGGATGAAGAATTGAGAGAGAATCTGGACAGGGGTTCGTTAATTAACTTAAAACTTTTTTAAACGTGAACAGTGTTCACTATATATAGAAGATAGGTTTGGTTCGCTAACATCCCCTAGCGAACCAGACGCTACTTCGTTACATACATAAATCAGACGAAGCACCCCCTGATTCGTTAACATTTCCTAACGAACCAGGAGGGAATAAGCTTAAGTCTTAGTTCGCTAACATCCCCTAGCGAACTAGACCTTACATATAAGGAACTAGACAATAATTAACCTAATTATTACATTAAATATAAAAAAAATACGTTAACGATAATTACAAAGACTCAAGACAACCGTGCACTAACAGACACCCCCTCGTCTTGAGCTCTTTGTCATTAAATTACTTGAAGCGCTTGGACTGCCAGTCTCTGCAACTATGAATTCCATGTTCATGACACACACGCACAACGCGTTGGAATTGCATAGCCAGGTCGTAGTCTTCATTGCGCTCGATCAGAATCTGTTTCCTGTGTAGCACGTCATTGTCGGTCTCTGATAAATTAACCAACCACATCGGGTCGATTATCTTGATAAGTTCAGTCTTCAGACCTTTGCCAAGTACAATGACGGCCTCGCCAGTACGATTGTCATAGTACCAGCGGTTGAATGCGAGATGCATCTGTTGGGGCATCGTCTTCACATGAACCCGCTTCATCGTCTTTGGCGGCTTTACCTTAAGGACAAGTTTCCTCAGCCAGTCCCTGGATCAATCTCATAAATGCGTTTGTGTCTCGGGACCTGAGGCTTGAAGAACTTGAAGCCATGATTGACCTCGAACAGTAAGTGATGATGAAACCACTCATCTGTCTGGTAACCCCCACGATTGATAAATGGACGTCTCGCGAGGGTACGAACATCCCAACGCGGTAAAGTAAGTACATCCTTCATCGTTTCGTAGTAATGGATCCCCTTCTCCCACTTAATTATACATACTTTAAGCTTAGGATCATAAAGCCATGAGATAATATCACCATGTACCTTGGAAACAGTCTTGAAGGAGGTTATTTGGTTTTCTTTAACCCATGAAACAGCAGTGTCTTTCCGTTCTTGATCAACATATCGATACGCACTGATAATTTTACCCACCTTCTGGCGTTTGAACCATCTTGCAATATCATCATCAGTTATGACTTCAAGTGAATGAACTGTCCGCTTACACTTCAATACTTTTTCCAATTCGTCTTCTGCCGCTTTAACCGTCTGTTCATCAAATGTCGGAGCACCTTGATCAACATTAGTGTGTTGAAACAAGTCCGGATACTCCTCAGAAGTTACATCTTCCATCTCAACATCCTCATCTTCATAAATAAAATCCGTATTCATCTGAATAGATGGATCATCTTCTATACCTTCCTCATTTAACACCTCGACATCAGGCTCAGTCACTAACACGGTTAATTGTTCATCATTTAACCCAAGCAGTATGGAAATCTGCTCTCGTGTCAGAGACTTATCAACAAACTCACCCACCTGGATCTCATCTTTATTCACCACACTTCTAACCACCCCCGAACCATATAAAAATATCACAGTGTTGGCTGCAATCATCTCAATTGGTTTAGCGGCAGTTGGATCCTGATACACAACAACTTGTTTGTCCGAGTCTTCACCACCACTAGTACCAGCGCCGGAAGATGAGCCGTGCGATTGTTTAGACTCACCTCATGCACCAGACTCGTCAGGATCTTGATCATCGTTTTTGAGTTTCTTTAGGGCATCTTCTTTGCAAGTCAACTGTAAGATCAATTCTTCTTGTTCTTTCATTTTCACCCCCTGAGACTCAACAATCGCTCACAGCGCTTTAGTCTCCTTCTGACAAAATGAGATATAACTCATCATCCGTCGTTGATTCTCCGTAAGACGTTCTTGATTCTGACGGTCGGCTGCCATTTGATTTTCATAAAGGTGGAAAATATTCAACAGCATCTCAGTCTGATGGTTTGGTGGCAAGTTGTATAGTGATGGATGAATAGGTTGGATTGGTCCCCGAGGCCGAGTTATTCTTATAAACGAGACATCACTTGGAGGAGGTGGAGTAGGAGGAAGAGGAGGAGGAGGCCTCATAGATGGTGTTGGAGGGACAGTAGATAATGTAGCAGGAGGCATTGGTATCTCAGATAACGCCATTTGAGGGATAAAACCAAGCCTCTCATGGGACACCAACGTCGTTGTCAATGCAAGCATCGGAGTGCTAGTAGTTGGCGGTACTACCGAGCGTTGAGGCGTAGATTGACGTGGTGGTGGTACACCAATTATCACCCCAGCCCCAGCTGACACACGTCGTTTCTTCGATGGCTCTCCAGTTGCCACTGCTTTCCCTTTCCTCTTTCGTTCTTGTTGAGCTGCAATGGTGGCAGCTAATGCAACATTTACTGCCTCTTGTTGCTCTTGAAAGGCAACATTACCAGCTCCACCATCACCATCATTACCATCATCATTTCCATCATCATCGGTCCCACCTTTTCCCCCTTCACGCTCAGAATCCGAGTCATCGTGGATCCAGCGTTCATTAGGAGGACATACATAATTAGGATTAATAATATGACAAATCATTCGTTTATTCTTTGGCGTCTCCTTTCTATAAACCAACATCCTATGTACGTTATCAGCTTTCATGTGTTCCATAGGAAACATATCATTTACCTGAGTTTGATCAATGACTAAATTGGGAATTAAGTCATGAATGATCAGCTGTAGAAACCGAGGATACATAAAAAATTTCTTCTTTTGAAGTGTTTGTTGAACTTGTTCTTTCAGATTATCATAGACTAGCTCAGAGTAGTTATACGGCTTGTTGAGAATAAGAGCAACAAAAGCTGACTGTATACTACTTCTACATTCGTCAAATCCACCACGTCGACCACTCATACAATGAATTAAAACATGAAGAAGATACTTGTATGGTGGGCATAAACCATTCTTGTTCAACATAGACTTATCAATATTACCACCATAACGTAGACGAGTAAACAAACCCTTGATCAACTGCTTGTCAAATTCACTCGGGTTGTCATCGTTGTCATCAAATTGAAGCACACGGCGAACCACTCCCACATCAATTGTAATAGCAGTTTGATTAATTGTGGCTCGAATATGATTTTCCGCCTCAACAAACCCAGCAGTATCCCAAAATTGCCTAATAATACTTAGAGACACTCTGGGTCGAGCAGTGATTGCATAACGTATCACTGAACGTCTTAAGAACTCTAACATGTCTCTGAATACGTCAACGTCAGCAATATCTTCATCAATATACACACAGATGTTGTGTTTTGTGTCATATGGTAATAGAATAACATCCTCCTGCTGTTCTTGAGGTGGTTGTTCTTGTGGTGGTTGTTCTTGTTGCCCTTGATCGGCAACCGGTGGATCTTGATTTACTTGATCAGCCATTTTAACTGTATAAATATTTAAACGATTATAAGGAATGTGAAGATGTTATATACGTTTAGGACATATAAATATCTATTTATTTATAAATGATGTATTTAATTTCAAATGATATGTGTAATTAATTTATTTACGCGTTTAGACGGTTGATATACTTTATGTAAGACCCCGTTACCGGTAGCCCTACTTTAGCGTCGGATTTACTCATAAACACCGTTCTACAAATTAGAGTTTATTAAAACTTTCGCGGAATATAAAACATCAACCATTAGTTACAAAACATTAAATCTTTTCCTTGATACCATAACACAAACATCATATTTACAACATCATTTCTTCTATCTTCATATGCCAGCCGTTCAATCCATGCCATGTGTCATCCTCATGCTAACTCTATAATCAGCTCACCTGCGTGCATACTAAAAGTCAGCTACGCTGAGTGAGTTCTAGTTAATCAAGCAACTTATCATACAACCACTACATGCAATTATATACGTATCCGAAGACACATAGCCCACTATCTAACCTGCTTACCTTACCACTTATCCTCTTAATTATCCCTACAAATTAGCCACTTTATTAACGAATAACGTTATGCCACTTTGCCACTTTAATAACGTACAACATTATGCCACTTTGCCACTTTAATAACGAAGTCACGTATAGGCTTACCCTACCACGTACTATCGTCATGCCACTAACACTCTTACTAGACCCTTGCCACTTCTAACACACTCTACCTCTACTCGTCTACAACACACTTCATATCATTACATCATTTACATAATAAACAAGTCACATCATAGTAATCATACACACTAACCACCACTTGGCAATCACTATCCTTGGCGATATGTGCAATATCCGAAGATCGTTCACGCATCGACAAGTATGCACACAGCCCTAAAAACATAACAAGTAAATGGGGCTAGAAACTCACCTGATCTTGGTTATTTCCTCTGCTAATGGTTACTCCCTTCTCGAGCTGTGCGCGCCTAACTGTTTTAACAATCTAATATCAAATACTACTCTAGCCAGTCTCAATGCTACTTAATTAGTATTACGCGTCTAAGCCGGTTTTACTTCGTTGAATCATTACCCGGTTAGTTAATCGTTACTCATTAATCCTTTAAAGGTACCTTTCATAAATTATCAAAGTCCAAGGGCTAATATGTAATTATCTCATTCTTTTTAAGTCCAGGGACTGTTCTGTAATTCTGCCAAAGTCCACTTCATAACTGGTTCGTTATCAAAGGAGGCTCTTTCGTTATTCCCTAACGAATTAGCCTGTATGACGAATTAGTCATCATAACGAACAAAACATCTTAGCGGACTGGCTCAAGTAACGAAATGAACCCTTTAATGAATCGGCTATGAACGAATCAGTTCAGTTAGCGAACCAGTCTATGTAACGAATTGGACCTTCCAATTCGTTATCTTTTAACTACAGCGAATCAAGGGTAATTCGCTATCTTTCCCTTTAACGAACTGGAGTTAGTTCGTTATATCCCTTAGACGAATCAGCTAGCGAATTACTTCCAATTCGTTAGTTATTCCTTAGCGAACTAGGGTTAGGTCAGAATGTCAGAAACATTCTCTGACATCCTCCTTTACCTCGTACACACATTCCGGCGCCGCCATTGCCGGTAAAACGGGCGGTGGCCGGAAAAACGTATTCCAGCACCGTTTTCGCTGTTTTTCGTCCCGTTCGATCCAGATCTGAGCTAGGGTGACCCCTAAGCTCATCTTAGGTTCGGTTTATACCCGATTCCACCCGGATCTCGTGACTTAAACGGTTTAACGGTGTCGGCTCGTTGTTTCGTGACTAAATCTAACAGGTTGAGTATAAACAACATCATACTATCATTACCTCGGGTCGAAAATCGGTTATCTTTCTTCTTCCTCTTGATTCGGCTAGAGAGAGAGAGTAGGATGAGAGAGAGCTAAGTGTGTTTTGGTGGTGTATGGAATATGAGAAATGAAGGATTAAATGGTGATTTAATGTTTATATATTATAGATCATGGGCTTGAGCCCATGGTCCATCTTCCTTCCTTATTAATCCAAGTCCATAACCCATATCCATTACCCAACACTAGCCCGACTCGCATTAATTCTTACTTAATATTATTATTTTCCAACTAACCCGAGTAAACCTTCCCACTAATATTATATAATTTAATTATTAATATTCTTAGAAATTTCGGGATGTTACACTTTATTTCATTTAAATATTAATTTTAAATTTAATTAAATAATTAAAAATGAATGTTATTCGTGTAGATATTACTCTGATTCTTTACCATCCAGTAACGAATCAAGCGATTCGCTATCAGGTAAATAAGTTAACGAAAGAGACACAACGAATCAACAATGTAAGTTTAACGAACTGAAGTCTAGTTCGTTACAAATTTGACGAATCCATATTTGATTCGTTAAGAAACCGATTCGCTGAGCTAGTTCGTGTATTTCTTTAATGAATTGGACACGAAGCAGTTTCAATTCGCTAAAGATAATGAATGGTCAATAATTTAGACTTGATCTTTGACTCGCATAGTCAAGTCAAAATTAATATGAACACCGAAGGTCAACAACACAAACCCAGCTCCAATTAGCTCATGCTTAACGTCGAACAATCAAACTAGCAGGTCTATGTGACTCGGAATCGCAATACGAAGCTCACGGTGTTAAGATTGAGGCTTAACACCGTAACATAAACAAGAACAATCAGTACCTTAAACAGAGTCTAAACCGTCAAACATATTATCATTCAATCAACCTAGCAAACTATAATCGATCAATGATTAAAGCCTACCCAAGGTCTCGGAATCACATTCCGGTGACATTGAATCATAAATAAGCAATCATATCATAGTAAATCATAAGTAGATCAGGGTTTATGAACTCGGAAAACCCATAAACCATAAAAGTCCATAATTAGTCTAATAATACACAGTCATTTTTGACGAAAATTACATCGTTGTGATCATCTATACCTTAGACACACAAAGATATCCTTGAAATGTCGAAATTTGGAGATCGAATTTCAGAGAAAAATTTGAAAAAGGTGTCTTTAGAGTGAAGGAAGACGATGAACAGTGAAGAACTGTTCGTCTTTTTCTGTCTTATATAGCCCAGCACGCTACCCTAGGTACCCACTGTACGAATCAAGTGATTCGTTTGAATTTTGAACAATGAATTAGGCAATTCGTTATTACAATTCGTTACCTTAGAGTAACGAACAAGACATGACTCGTGTCTTGATTCGTTAAATATGTATAACGAAGTAGAGATGATTCGTTACAGAGTGCGGAAGCGACTTAGGTGAGCGAACTAGAATCCAGTTCGCTAAAGAATCACCTAGTTCGTTATCCATAATTAACGAATTAGTTCTTTACGAATTAAACACTTTACTTAATTTTAACTTAAATAATTAAATAATGAATTAATTAAATAATTAAAAATTTTAACTTAAAACAATTATTAGGAACCTATTTATCCCGGTAATTAAATACTTTAAAGAACGTTTCACTATTACGAAACATAAATTAAAATCATTAAAAATATGTCAAGAAAGAAAGATAAAATATTTTTGGTATTTTGTGAAAAAATAAAGAATGTATTTACAAAGAAGTATCCGAATATTAAAAATGGACAATCTTTTTGTGTTTTTTCAATGATTTATCAAAAGTAGTTCAAATCTTTTTTTTTTTAGCAGAGAATCATATTGACCAAAATTCCCTTCCATCACAGTTTTATATTTCAGCGATATTACAACTGGCGTTAAGTCGGTCATTGATATTGTTGTCCACTTAAATCTTATAACAAACCTTCGAGCATTTATGTGATATGATTTATGGTTCAATTAGCGCACAGAATATCAGAAACTATCAGCCCCTAATCTCGGTTCAAGCTTAATTTGATTTTTGCCAAATCACCCCAACTTGACTTAAACCATTATAATGTTGATCAAAATTTTTGAATATCAATTGAGAAATTTTGAGCAATGCATCAAGTTTCCTTTACTGTGAGTGAGTATGCACGAGTCAATTGGTTGGATTACATACAGTGTATCCCCTGGGGTCCGTTTCTTATTGGTATTGAGACGCACGCAAGGGAGGAACAATTGTATGACTAACAACGGATTTTGATCAAGTCAGTAATTTGGATTGTACGAAGTACAACAGTGATTAAGTTTAATGAATTTGGGTTTGCTCTAGAAAGCGAGTAAAATATTCATGCTTATGAATACCCAGATGATTAAGCCGCATAAAGACTCACAATGTCCAGAATCCTAACGCTTTTTGTTATTTGCTTTATTATATTTTTGAGTGATCGACAACTATAAGGCTTGAGTATGACCGGTTATTACATTTCTGCCATCATCACCGAGACTTTTGCTTGAGACTAACGCCTCTTTCAATTTGGCTTTACTTTAAGTTTATATCACTTACTTTACTCTTAACAGCTTGTTTAAGACCTATCAATGCACCAATGATTAAGCACTCAGTCTTTTAAGCTTATTTCTTTCTGGATTTGGGGTCAAATAATCGCTGTACTATCATTTTCTCTTTTTGCTTCAAAAACTCAAATTTTTGAGGAGCATATAGAAAAATGATTTTAATTGCCCCAGTTAATTTAAGTTTATAAATAAATGGCTATCCTATCCATCTACAAGTAGAGAACATGACCAAAACGTGCAAGCACGCTTCACAAACTTAAATAACAGACTAAATTTTTAGCTAAAAATAAAGTAGAAAGCTTAACGAACGCCCCAAGTACTATCCATTTGTCAGGTTGTAACATCCTATTTTTGGTTATAATAATAAAATAAATTTCGACTATTTTATAGTGGGTCGTTATCGTTTTAGATGAATAGAACATGAGTTGTGCTAGTGTTGGGTAAATGGATATGGGTTATGGACTTGGATTGTGAAAGAAAGAAGGGAAAGACCATGGGCTTAAGCCCATGATCCCTATATATATAAACCATTAATCACCATTTAACTTCATTTCACACATATTCCATACACCACCCAAAACACACACTTAAGCTTCTCTCTAGTTCTCCCTTTTCTCTCTAGCCGAAACCAAGAAGGAAACCGAGCACCGACCCAAGGTAATACTAGTATGATGTTTATTAACTTAAACCCGTTAGAGATAATCGCGAAACTACGAGCCGACACCGTTAAACTGTTTAAGTCACGAGATCCGGATGGAATCGGGTATAAACCGAACCTAAGATGAGCTTAGGGATCACCCTAGCTCAGATCTGGATCGAACGGGACGAAAAACGAGTTAAAACACGTTTTTCCGGCGAAAACGCGGTTTTCCTGCGATGACGGCTCCGGAAAAGCTTGGTACGAGGTTAGGCGTTAGAGAATGTTTCTGACATTCTCTGACCTAACCCTAGTTCGCTAACAGAGAGTTAACGAATTAGAAGTAATTCGTCACCTGATTCGCTAAGGAAAGAATAACGAACTAGCCTTAGTTCGCGTCCAGATTCGTTAAGGAAAAGATAACGAATTAACCCCCCAATTCGTTATAGTCATTCGTTAAGGAGATAGCGAATTAGAAGGTCCAATTCGTTACCTGGACTGGTTCGATTCGTTAAAGGACCAGTTCGTTAGAGGGTTTAATTCGCTACAATGACCAGTTCGCTAAGATAAGCCAATTCGTTATGAACCAGTAACGAATTAGAAGTTTAATGGAATGACAAGAACAGTCCCTGGACTTAGAAAAGAATGGATTAATTTCAAAGAAGTCCTCAAACTTTTTAATTTAGTTAATTAAATAATGATTCAAATTTCTAATGGAAAATGTGTTACGACAGTTAATGGAAAAGGTCCAATTCGTTTCTAATGGAACAGTCCCTCGACCCCAGCCAGGGGCTCTGCCCCTTGGACCCTGCTAGGGGCTGCCGCCCCTAGACCCTGCTGCCAGGGGCGCTGCCCCCGGACCCCCGTTCGTTGAGGGTAATAATTAAGACTAGAAAGACGATATAAGTAGTGATAGTTAATTGATACGTGTAATTGTTATACAGTTAGTCGTGCACAACTCAAGAAAGGAATTACCATTAACGGTGAATGTAACCGACTTCAGGTGAGTTTCTAGCCCCATTCCTTTCGGGGCTGTGTGCATACTCGATGTGATTAGTTAATACACTTATCCTAAGTGATAAGTGTATGCCATATATGTATTATGTGAAATGTATGCATGGTTTCTTGTCGATACATGAACGATCTTCGGAATTGCATGTATTGCCAGGAAATGGTTGATGTTATATGTATGTTGTAAGATGAAGAATGAATGATGTATGTATGAAACTTACGATTATGTATATAGAAAAATATGTTAAAAGGTATGGAAGAAAGGGTACCGGACCCTAATAATATCCGAGGATGAAGGGTACCGGACCCTAATAATATCCGAGGATGGAGGGCACCGGACCCTAATAATATCCGAGGATGGAGGGTACCGGACCCTAATAATATCCTAGGTATGTAGGGCGAATGCTCTTTATAACGTAAGGTTAGATATGTATGTGTATGAAAGATTGATGGACAGGTTAAGTATGTAATGCGTACCTACGGGCACGTGTATGTGTATGTAAAGTAAGTTATGTGATTAGCTAGAACTCACTCAGCGTAGCTGACTTTTAGTATGCACGCAGGAAAATAGGTTGAGGCAGCTAGCATGATTGAAGACACATGGCATGGAATCGAAGATACTGGCATCTCGAAGAAATGTTGTGATGTTTTAAATGACTATGAATGTTTTTATAAAACAAGATTTGAAGGTTATGTAACGTATTATGGTTGAAGTTTAAATGTTCCGCGAATGTTTTAATCAACTCTGATATTAAGAACTGTGTTTATGAGTAAATCCAACACCAAAGTAGGGCTACCGGTAACGGGGCCTTACACAGGTAAATGGTAAACCCGAAGATTTACAAGAAATTATCAGGACCAAACATATACAAGTATATATCCTTCAAAATAGAAGCAAATGACACAATTTTCAGCGAACATCAGCAAAAATCTTTTTGGTTTTCTCTTTACAAACTTAAAAACACAATCTTTTTGTCTTTTCGGATTTTTCTTTACAAAATAAGAAAATTCACATTCTTTTTGACTTTTTCAGAATTTATCTGTACAAACAGAAATCACAATCTTTTTGATATTTTCAAAATTTTCTAATGTTTTTGGATTTTATCTATACAAACAAAAAGCACAGTATTTTTGTATTTCTAGAATTCACCTCCTAAAACCTAAAAACAAAAAAAAAATTAAAACTAGAACAAACTAGAATAAAGATAATCATCCTAACTTTAGGATCTCAGCAAGGGTCTTCAATCCATTTAAACCAAGCAAAAATTTAAAACGTGTTTTATCAAACGCTTTGGTAAATAGATCGGCTTTTTGAAAATCAGTGTGCACTTTCTCAAGATCAATTAATTTCTTTTCATAACAATCCCGTATAAAATGATATCGAATTTCGATATGTTTCGTTTTAGAATGTTGTACGAGATTCTTGGTGATACTAATGGCAGCAGAATTATCAATCAAGATGGGAGTAGTAAGAAAATTCAAACCGTAGTCGCGAAGATGTTGTTGTATCCACAAAACCTGGGAACAGCAACTCGAGGCTGCAACATACTCAGCTTCGGTGGTTGAAGTGGAGACCGTTGTCTGCTTCTTACACTGCCAGGAAACAAGCCGGCTTCCTAAGAATTGACATCCCGCTGTAGTAGACTTGAAATTGATCTTGCATCCTCCATAGTCTGAATCAAAATAAGCAGTAAGATCGAAAGTATCATCCTTGGGGTACCACAACCCGATGTCTGTATTTCCCCTCAAATAGTGAAGAATTCTATTTACCGCAGTTAGGTGAGTCACTCAGGGACTAGCTTGGTACCTAGCACATAAACAAACAGCAAACATTATGTCGGGTCGAGAAGCAGTTAAATACAATAAAGAACCAATCATAGCACGATAGAGGGTCGGATCAACGGTATCCTCCAATTCATCCGGTGATAAATTGTGACCCACAGGAAGAGGAGTAGAAGGGATTTTTCCGGCAGTAATCTTGAATCGACTCAAGACATCGTTCACATAATTTGTCTGATGAATGAAAATTCCTTTGTCAGACTGATGAACCTACAACCCTAAAAAGAAATTCATCTCTCCCATCGAACTCATCTCGAACTTGGTTTGCATAGAATTCTTGAACTCCTTACACAATGTATCATTTGTAGACCCAAAGATTATGTCATCGACATAAATCTGAACAAGGAGAAGATCATCACCAATATTCTTATAAAACAACGTGCAGTTGACAGTTCCACGTTTGAAACCATTATCCGTCAAATGGTCGGCGAGCGTGCCATACCAAGCTCTCGGGGCTTAATGTAGACCATATAATGCATTGTTTAATCGGTAAACACGGTCAGGATAATTAGGATCTTCAAAACCTGGAGGCTGTAGAACAAACACTTCCTTATGAAGTTCACCGTTGAGAAAAGAAGTTTTAACATCCATTTGATACACTTTGATATTCTTGTAAGCAGCATATGCCAGGAAGATTCGAATAGACTCTAATATTGCAACTGGATCATAAACCTCAGTGTAATCAATACCCTCTTGCTGATGAAAACCTTTCACCACCAAACGTGCCTTGTTTCTCACAATTACCCCACGATCATCTTTCTTACATTTAAATACCTACTTTGTCGGAATTTCTTTCTTGACTCTAGCAGGTTTGTCAATAAGATCCCAAACACCTAAACGTGCAAATTGCTGTAATTCTTCTTACATGGCTTCTACCCAAGATGTATCTTGCAGAGCCACACGAGGAGTTGTAGGCTCAACTTGGGATAGAAAACAAGAGAATTTAGCTTTATTACAATACCAGTGGAATGTAAATCGGCATAAGCACATAAAACATTATTTTCAATTGAAGAAGCAACTTGATGTCGTGTCTGAACTCCCACAACAAGGTCTCCAATAATGTTTTCCTGTGGATGGTAATTATGAATCCTGAGAGTAGGATTTTCAGAAACAGCAACATTTTCAAATAAATTAGTGTAATGTTCACCCAATTCAGGAGATGAAACATCACTGTCAAGTTCAATAACTTGATCCACAATTGCATTATCATCAGATGAAGTAGAAGAATTATCATGATGAACAGGAGACTCATTGTTAGGTTCTTCAGTTGGAGCAACCAATGGAGCTTCAACATCATTTGAACTTGCAAATCTTGGAATTTCTAAATGTTCTTCAAAATAAGCACGGACTAAATCTTCATCTGGATGATCGGTTGATGGAGTAAATGAATTGAACAAGCCATCGTAGTCAAACATCTAGTCGAGACCTTTCCCTTGTGGAGGAGTGGTGTACTTTTGACAGTCAACATGGTACCACTCTTCAACACAACCAGACGTAAAATTAAAAATCTGTTTCTTAGGAGACGCATACCCCAAGAAATAACCTTCAATGGCCTTTTCATCAAATTTACCCACATCCCTTTTTAACATAGTACAAGGACAAACAAAAGGTTCAAAATACTTTAAGTTAGGCTTATGATTATTCAATAATTCATAGCTGGTCTTCTTGAGTCGTTTAACTTTTAGAACACGATTGAGTGTATAACAAGCCGTATTCACCGCCTCATTCCAAAACTGAACAGGAAGCTTAGAATCAACAAGCATAGTTCTTGCAGCTTCAATCAAGGTTCTATTCTTTCTTTCAGCAACGCCATTTTGTTGAGGTACATAAGGTGCACTATATTCACGGTGAATTCCTTTTTGAAGACAAAAGAAATCCAATATAGTGTTTTTGAATCAGTTCCATTATCACTTCGAATTCTTCTCACCTTTTGTTTGTAAAGTGATTCGATTTTAGTGATAAGGTTTTGTACCAAAACAGGCGTTTGATCTTTCGAACTCATAAATAAGACCCATGAGTATCTCGAATAATCATCAGTCACTACTAGGCAATACCAGTCTCCATAAATACTCGCACAATTCACTGGACCGAACAAATCCATATGAAGTCGTTCAAGCGGAGTATCAATGGAATTTAATAACTTAGATGGGTATGGTTTCTTCTTCTGTTTGCCCTTCTTACAAGCAACACAGTGATCGGATAACTTAAAGTTCTTTAACAACACCCCTTCTACCAGATCGTTTGCCATTAAATAATTCATCTTTCGAACATGTATGTGACCCATTCTTCGATGCCAAAGCACCGAGTCTTTCTCGGTTGCTTTCGAGACAAAACACGTTTCGATCAATGTAGATACTTTAGAATTCATATTCAAGACATAAATATCATTTTATCGTGGTGATCGCATGACAACCATGTCCTCGAGAATCACATAACCCGGTTTCAAGATCAGACACTCTTTATTTGTAAATACTGTAGTGTATTGCTTATCACAGATTTGCGACACACTCAATAAATTATGATCCACTTTATCACAATAGTTAACTTTCTCAAACGTAATCTTCCCATTTGAAACAGCACCTTCCTGTGTGATCATACCTCCAGAATTCCCATCAAACGCCACATAACCCCCTTGAATATATCTCAGATTTGATAAGAGGTTGAGATTTCCAGTAATATGTCGAGAACATCCACTGTCCATAATCCAGTTTTCACCAGAAATGGTGTTGGATGAACCCTACACACAAAAGAAAATGATTAGTTCAAAAAGGCAGCCCAGGCCTCAGTCTTGGGCACCTTTTGGTTTTCTTGAGAAAAATTAACCTTAGTTGCATTCAGTTGTTATTCAGCAACTTGAGAATAAGTAACAGGCTTCCTAGACTTTCGTCTTAAGTAAGCAGATTGAACCACATTTGAATTTTCATTCTTGCATAAGGGTGCAACAGGAATAAACTTAGGTTTAACAGAACCATGAGTTTCATTCATATGAACCACTTTTCGAGGATGTACGTCAGAAAACATAATATGAGTATCATCAGCATACGACACAGGTCGTTTCAAAATCTCCTTTACCAAAGGAACTGGCTTAGAATGGTCCTTGATAAAAGGATGAAGATTCTGATAGCTCTTCTGACTACAATTCCTCACTACATGACCATGCTGACTGCAAAGAAAGCAGCTTCGCATATCTACACGATGATGTTGAGAGGTAGTTGGAACGAATGACGCATAAGTTTGATGATGACTCACATTTTTGGTCATGCTCTTAGCAAACTCATCGGATAATTCAGATTTCTTTTTCAAGTAAAAATCTAAATTAGAACAGTTCAAAAAAATTTTCAATGTATCTGTCCCAGTTGACTTCACAAAATTAATTTTCTTAGCTTGTTTTAAAAACTGCTTTGCATTAGTCAATGGTTCAGATGGAACTGATGTTTTTGCTTGAGCATGTTGACGTTCAAGTTCACGAACCTTGGAAGTTTCATTGTGAAACACACTCTCAATCAGTTCAGGTTTAATGATACTTATTGGAATGTCTTTCTCAATGAACATTGTGTCCATCCCCTTTAACTTAAATACACGAGCAGATGATGGCCTAGATGTATTAGGATTTATAAAACACAACAAATCCACATCAGAAATTTGGGGTTTTTCTGGTTTCTTTGCCTTCACTGGTTTGACAACAACATCTTGTTTCATCTTAGTTGTGTGCGAACCATACATAGCCTCCTCAAATTCATGAGGTTCACACAGTATGTGATTAGAACTTGGAATGTTCTTGTTCTTGTGTATAATTTCCGGTTCAAACACATCTTCAATGATAACTTTGTCAACATTTTCAACAAAAACTTTGTTTCTTTGAACATGAGATTTCTGAGTTGAAGATTGGGGTTTAAGACCTTTGTTAGAAACATGTTTTGATTTTTCTAAAATTGTAGGTTCTTTGGGAATAACATCTTCCTCAGTTGGAGCAAAAGGATTAATTTTATAATCATTGTGAAATGGTGGAGGAATTTCAACAAAACCTATACCTTTCTTTGAGTCCTTTTGTTTTCCAGAAACTTCGATAATTTCAATCAACAGAAAAGATGAATTTCGAAATTTACTCAATTTGTTCTTTAACTCAAGAACCTCATTCTCAAGCTCGGTTATCTTTGAACGATGTTTCAAAATTTCTTGAAACTTTTGGTCATTAATTGTCATTTTCACAGATAACTCGGCTTTAAGATCATGATTGCTTATAGTCAATGCCTCAATTTTCTCTCTCGAGTTGATTTGAGAGGTCAAGGATTGCCTATAAGTATCTTTTAAAGACACAATCTCTTTTAGCAAATTATCATTTTGAAGTTTTAATGAGTCTATCTTGGACTTATTATACTCACAATCAACACATGATAACTTAGATTTAGAATTACTAACCTCACTTTGTTTGGCCATGCAAGCAAATGTGGTAGAATCACTGATCTTCGCCATACAAGCAAAGCTAGTTGGAAGCTTTTTACTTGAATTATCAGATTCAGACTCAGTTTCAGCATCAGAAGAAACTTCACTTCCACTTATATCTTGAACGTATTCAGGAAACCCAAACATAGCTAGATTTGCTTGATTATCATTGCACAATAGTCGTTGTGACCAATCACTTCCATCAGCTAACACTGCATGTGACCCATAGGTAGACGATTTCTTTTCAGCATCATTGACCCGTGGTATGGAGGAATATTGATTTTGACCACAAGGACCAGTATACTCCTTCTTTGGCTTGTCACATTCTTTCGCAAAGTGCCCGAATTCTTGACAGTTATAACATTTTACCTTCAACTTGTCAAAACCCAACTTCTTATTTAGGGCAGGAAGATCTTTTCCGGTTCTTTGCATAAATCTTTTTACCTTACGAACAATCATTGCCATGTTCCACTTTAAATCCATGAGCTCGAGATCATCGGGATCAATTTGATCATAATCTTCATCGGTTAAATCACTAGTTGCAATCTTGCTACTCACCAAATTCTCGTAAGAGGACATAAAGCCAGACAAAAATGCAAAGTTTTGTTCAGCCTCATTTATGTTTACATTAGTTTGAGATGAGAATTGACTTGTAGATGATGAAGTTCCCGATCCTCCAGATGAACCAGAGATACCAGAAAATCCAGTATTTCCAGCTGTGTAGAAACAGGCTCGTGGATCACTATACATTGTAGTAGCATTCTCACTTGCAGCTTGAGTAAGGAAAGCAGTCAGTGGAGAAATAGTTGAACTTAGAGGCATACTACCACCATAGAAAGAAGGATCTTGACTTTCCTTAGAAGATTTCTGGCACTTAAGATCATATTCCCTAGCTTCAATCTTTTGTAAGAATTCAATAGCAGTCAAATATTCATTCAAGAAATAATTATTCTCTTTGAGAACCATTAAGAATGTGGACTAAAAACTTGGGAGTACACTCTTAATAGTGACAATTTTATCCCTCTCAGAAACTTCTAACCTTATCTTGTCCATTTCAACAATTAAGTGATTGAATCTCGTTGTCATTTCTTCAACTGTCTCACCTTTGAGTAAATTAAAGTTTCTGAATTGAAACTTAAGCATCACTTTCTTGCTTTCAGCCGTGTTTCCCATACTTCTCATTCGGATATGTTGAAATAATGAAGCACAGATTTTTATACTACCCACTTGATGAAAAATATTTCAGGTAAAGCCATGGTTAGAGTAGAATAGGCTTTGGTTTCAATTTCTAGTGCTTTCTTTCCTTCAACTGAATATTGAGAGATTTCTTTAGGTGTATAACCGATAGTCTCATCTCCAATCATGGGAACGGTATAAACTTCATCTAAACAATATGAACAGTCAGGATGAACTGAACCTAGATGATCACGAAACCTAGGTTCCCACTTGGCAAAGTCACTAAACTTCATCAATCTTGGACATCTCGAATGTGAACCTATCTCGGTATCAAGTTGTAACATTTGTTGCATCAACATATTTTGAGACGCTAATGCATACATACGGCCATTTTTGACAAGTTTCAAAAACTTCAAGGGTGTAATGAATCAATCAGCGAATAAGATTAACGAATGAGAATTATAACTTACTGTAAACAGTTGTAGCGAACTGTGAACAGTAGATTAACGAATCAAATCTTAACGAAGCTAAGATTGATCAGACAACGAATCACAGTTGATTTTAACGAATCAATCTAACGAATCAGAAAGTCAACAAATCAGTTTTAACAATGAGTCAAATTAACGAATTGACTAACGAATTAGCAAGCGAATTAATAAGAGAAATCTTGACGAATTAGAAGGTTTTCAGTAACGAATCGCTAAGGAAAAACTTAGCAAAATAGACAACGAATAAGCTACAGTTGATTAGCAAATCAACTATAATGAATCAGGTTGTTACAACCGTTTGTAACAAACTCTGACACCTTATGCCACGTGGCAAAGGTTGTTATGACACAAATTCCTAAGTGGACGCGTGTCACGCGAATCAGTTAACCCAACCAAAAAATTAGATAATACGAATCAATTATTGGTGCAAACTAGCTAGCGAATCACTTGTAATTTCTAACGAATCAACCAACTTAGATAACGAATCAAAGATAACAGGATAGCGAATCAACATGAATATGATAACGAATCATGTTCATCTTCAAATCTTCAAAGAAGATTTCCAGAATTTCTGGAAATGAAGAACACTAACCCCAGAAACTCAGAGTACTCAGATTCGTAATACTACCACAATTCTTAACCAAAACACACAAATAATATACCAAACAACTCGTAAACCGATTGCGAATCGAAAACACCTAAACTCGTAACCAATTAACCTCGATTACTCGTCCAATTATACCAAAACACACACCCTGTTTCGGCCTTAAACCAAAACCGGTAACAAATCCACTCAAAACCAATCCAAACCTCAATTCCAACTCACAAACCCTTACCAATACCTTTAAACACCTCAAATTCAATCCAAATCGTCCATAATTCAGTCAATTAACCTTAAATTGATCCAAATTTTAACCAAAACCTAAAACTAATAAAAGTAAATACTAATAAACAATCGAATCAAGTGTAATCGAGCCCCAACAGCTCTGATACCACTTGTTGAAACCCAAATAGCATCTATATAATAACAATAACAGATCTCAGATCTGTGAATAATTGATCAATACCTTAACTATAGATCTAGCTCATACTTACCTTAGATTCAGTGTTATATACGTTTATGTATTATCAGTATAATGTTATAATGTTAGGATGAAGAATTGAGAGAGAATCTGGACAGGGGTTCGTTAATTAACTCAAAACTTTTTTAAACATGAACAATGTTCACTATATATAGAAGATAGGTCTGGTTCGCTAACATCCCCTAGCGAACCAGACGCTACTTCGTTACATACATAAATCAGACGAAGTACCCCCTGATTCGTTAACATTTCCTAAAGAATCAGGATGGAATAAGCTTAAGTCTTAGTTCGCTAACATCCCCTAGCGAACTAGACCTTACATATAACGAACTAGACAATAATTAACCTAATTATTACATTAAATATAAAACAAATACGTTAACGATAATTATAAAGACTCAATACGCAAAACCGTGCACTAACATTATACTTATGGTACAAGAAAATTTATTTAACCATTTGATAGTTATCAAGCAAAGAACTTCACAATCAATTGTATAAGTATTAATGACAGGGGAAGTAAATCAGGTTATCATGCATTGTGGCCAGCTTAAGTTAACTAAGTCGGGTTATTCGGATTAACCCGAAACCCGATTTTTTTCTAAAAACAAACCCGAAACCCGACCCTATTAACAATTTGTGTTATTCGGGTTAACCCGATGAACACTTTTTGACCCTATATAACCCGACCCTAATTAGCTTATTCGGGTTCGGTTCGGGTTGGGTTAATCGGGTTCGGGCTTTTTGGACACCCCTAGTTGCAGATCCTAATAATATATGCGAAGGTTAAAGGTTTGCAGACCCTAATAATATCTGCGAAAGTTAAAGGGTTGCAGACCCTAATAATATCTGCGAAGGTTATAGGTCGAAATGCTCTTTAAAACGAATGGATAGTTATGTATGTAATGCACATGCTAATAGAAGGAAAGTATGTATGGATGTATGAGAGAAAGGTAGACAGGTTAAGTATGTAATATGTATCTTCGGATACATATAATGAAGTATGTGAATGTATTGTATGTTGCATGTTTTAACTAAAACTCACTCAGCGTGGTTGACTTTCAGCATGCACGCTGGTGAATAGATTGAAGCAGTTGGCTTGAGAAGGGGACACATGGAATGATTAGAAGGGACTGGCATCCAGAGAAGATTTGTCATGATGTTTTAATAACTAATTTATGTTATGTTTTAAGACAAGTTTGTTATTTTGGAAAGATATGTAGGATTATGTAATATACTAGGTTATTGACCCGTGGGCACCACGGGTGGAAACATATAAATCATGTAACATCCACCGGTAATATGAAAGTGGAAAACATAATTTCATACATACATGTGGAGACGAGAAGATGATATACAATTGTTAACAATGTCGGTAACAAAATAAAAACTTTATTAAACATAACTTTCAAACGAAATAACATGCATTTTACAATCATTAGATAGATTAAAAATGAGAATTTCATAAATTACAAAATAGTTCCTTATAAATGACATTTGTAGTTTTATTTGTAACTTTTCCTTCCTTGTCTAATATAAACATTTTAACACCGTCTCTACTCTTCACTCAGGATAAATCAACATATAGTTGACCATATGTAGGTTCCCCGGACGGATCACACGAGATATCCCGATATACATAGGTGCGGAATCCCTGTGTAGATCGTTACGGACGTAGAATATTAGCTCACGAACACACGTACACACAATACGAACAACCACACGTTATATTGATAACTCACACCGAGATGCTTACAGACTCACGTCAATAGACTCACACGTAACTGAACTCGATCAACCAAAAACCTAAAATGACCAACAACTGAAACAGTAACCCCGTAGGTTACTTAAATACACGACAACTTCGCCTCAGGCAAGTTGTCAACAACTTCGCCTCAGGCGAAGTTGTCAACAACTTCGCTCGTTGAACAAGTTCGCCTAGGCGAACTTGTCAACAACTTCGCTTGGTTAACAAGTTCGCCTAAGCGAACTTGTCAACAACTTCGCTGTTACACAAACAATTACATAAACAATATTACAGACTTTATACATATGAACTACTGACATTTATGCACCAACAGACTCCCCCTTGACAGTAGCTTCATATCTTGATCTTTCAGCTCTTGTCTCGTAATCCTGTATCTTCATGCGTGCACTCCTTCTCTCACACACACCGTCACAACTCGTTGATACTTTCTTGCTTCATCCTTCCAAGCTGGAATATAAAAGATCTTTTTCTCGTTGAGCATCTTCAGATCAGCTTGCGATAAGTTGACAAGATGCATCGGATCGTAAATTCTAAGTATCTCTTGTTCATCCTCATCTTCCATCACAGCTTCAGCAGTCTGGCAATCAACGTACCACCATTTTAGATTCTTCAACACATCTTGAGGCATATTCTTCATTGGAACCTCCTTGATGCATCGGATCGGCTTGTACTTCATCACCATCCATGGCTTGCCATCTGCTCTCAATCCCCTCTCTGTATCCTCCACGAGCTTTCCCTTCTGTGGCTTTAATAGTTCAAACTTCTTTTCTTTTACACCTTCTTTCCACACAATCTTCTCAATCATTCTTGCCATATTGTTGTTACTTCTGTTTATCAGGCCCAACCTGCCCAAATCTTTCACCTCGCATTCCGGCAACGTGTTGAAAGATCTCAACATTCTCTTGAAGTATTGAATGCCATCATAACGTTTTACCACAAATAACTAGATCTGTTCATCATAAATCCAACAGATGATTTCCTTCTTCGCCTCAGCATAGCCTTTAATGTTATAGCTTTTCTTGAACATGGCTGGAACAGCAGGCTTCTTGGTCTTGATAAACCAATGAGCACAGCCTTCCTTCCACCTAGGCTGCTCCTCCCACTCAGTAGTCTCATCCATCTCAGCCCTAACATCGGCTTTCTCAACCTCAGGGATCTCGTGTTCGACATTTTCTTCCACAATCTCTCCTTCCTCTATCACATCCTCAACAATAATTTCTGCACCAATCTTTTCAATCTCACTGATTGGCAGAACATCTTCATCAAATAATACATCGTCGCTGAACATGTCATCATCAAGTTCCTTCAGCGCATCGATCACGTCGTCCTCCACCATCACTACATCATCACCACCAGCCGCTTCGGTAGACTCCCCCTCAGCTGTGGAAGCCCCAAGAGCTTGTGAGGTTCTTGGCAGCTCACCACCTGCATCTTCCGGTGCATTGGGATCATCGTCTCGGTCTTCTCTACGCTTGGTCCTCAACTCATCTCCTCTACAGCTCATCTCCCCCTGGGATGCCAAGAAAACCTTCAAGGCATCTATTATTTTCCCGTGCTCAGCCAGGAGGGATGCCTGCAGTTGATTTGCTTCCACTAGGCTTTGAATATTCTTTGACTGCTCAGCTACAATCCGCTCTAGTGAAGCTATCCGTTCCGAGACAGAACTGGGCGTGTCAGCAGGTGGTACCGTACCCGATACTCCTGCAGTAGTGGTGATCGTAGACTCAACAAATCGTGCTACTACCACCGGTGGAGTACGCGTTTGAGGTGGTAGAGACACAATTTCTGGAGCCGACGTCTGGACGGCTGTGATCTGTGGAATGTCAGCCGACGATGTAGCCACTACGGGAACAACCGTAGCGCTTGTACTCGATACCTGCACAGAGGTAGGAACAAGGGACATACCAGACAAGGCAGGTGGAGCAAAACGTGCAAACCTTGAAGTCTCTCCTGCTCCTAATCCCATACCCGTCGTTTCCCTTCTTGAGCGCTTTCGCACAAGCTGCACAGCCTCTTCTTCATCATCTTCCTCATCTTCGTCATCAACAATTCTTTTCTGCTTACCCACTGTTCTCTCATGTCTCACCATCATCTGTCTGGCCTCTTCCATCATCTCATCAAAATCTGCTTGTGGACCCGGAACTTGAATGTTCTAATGTGGATCAAACCGGTCCATATCAAACAACCCTTGCCCGCCGAACATGGCGTCAAGATCAATCTCAGAAGCTGGCACAGCAGCAGATACAGCAGTAGATACAGCAGGCGCAGCTGATACAGCCTGGGGTGCTGCCGCCTGTTGTTGTCTTGGATCCCTAAACTCGTCCCCTGCCGCAGGCACATACTCCGGGTTAATAAGATACCCAAAAAGCGGAGTATGCCTGGGACGCAGCTCAGGCTTGCTTCGTGCGCTGGAAGTGCGACACTGAGCAAAGATACGTTTCGTCACACATTCCACGTATCGAATAGGGCGTCTTTGAGGTAGCGACGGAGCCACATGATTTAAAATCATCTGTAGGAATCGTGGATACATCGTAAACCGCTCACGTGCCACAGCCCTCCTCTGACGATCGATCTCGTAAAAGATCATCTGACTAAAAGAATATCTTTTATTGTAAGTCAGGGCAGTCATAGCAGACTGCATCGTCGCACCCATTCCATCAGTGCCCGCCTTCCGTCCCGACATACAGACTATCATGACATGCATTAGGAAGCGCCACTGATCTAATAAGAATCCTTTCCTTCGCTGTGTATCCCCTAAGAGACCTGAATACCCCATCCTTAGGAACGCGCCATCACAAAAAGGAGCAACAAACTCCGTGGGGTCATCTCTTGTTTCTTCTCCAAATTGCAACGCCACCCGTATGTGTTCAGAGGAAAACTGAACAACTTGACCATTAACGGTGGCTCGCATCACCGGGGGCTCAACCCGACAATCATACTCTACCGTCTGCCAAAAGTCTTCAATATTCGGCAGTGAAATAGGCAGGGTAGTGGTGATAGCGTGAAATATTCTTGAGCGCAGTAGAAAGGTAATAATCTCCCGGTAGTCCTCCACGGCTTTTGCATCTGGATCTAGAGTGATGAACTGATTATGAGCTGGAAAGAATAGCCTCTGATCGTCACCGTCATCACCACCAGCTCCTCCAACAGCAGCCATATCTGCACTAAACGAACCAAGTTAGATAACCGTTAAGCAACTCACAAGTTCGCTTTATACCATGAGCGAAGTTGTGATCAAAAATGTATAGGCGAAGTTAAAGATGAGGCGAAATTGGGAACAACTTCGCTTCATCTGTAAGTTCGTCTAATTAAATTTAAGTAAAATGATCAAGGCGAAGTTGATGTTAACTTCGCCTTATCACAACATCGCCTAGGCGAAGATAAAAGTTAGGCGAAATTAAGCTTCCGGCGAAGTTGTGGATAACTTCGCCTCAAGCGAAATTAAGCCCCAGGCGAAGTTGCGGATAACTTCGCCTAAACCCTAACTTCGCCTTCATCTGAATCGGCGACTGTTCAGATTCAAACGGCCAATAATCCGATGATTTCGCACGATTTGACGATCCAGGAGAGAAGAACACAACATATTAATGTTATTAAGACGAAAAGTTCGTCCATGAACACGTAACACAAGTTTGAAAAACTCGGTTTTGAAGGTCCGACGACCCGAGATCTCGAACCGGGTAAAAACTTCTATGAAAGAACATGTTAGTGATGTATATCAACAACACGTACCCTCAAGTGATAATCGAAACTGGAAACGAAGATCGAAATCGGAATAGGAATCAAGTTCGCCGGAAAATTCTTAAGTTCGCCGGAAAACTCGGAGCTCAAGTTCGCTGAGAATTTTGAAAATAATGAAATTTACTGTTTGAAAAACCTTATATAGGGTCAGTGTAGTTCAGGCGAAGTTACGGATAACTTCGCCTAGGCGAAGTTAAGCATAAGTTCGCCTGATTCAAGAACTTCGCCTATAATTTCAAAATCAAACCTTTAAGTTTGAACATTTTGCAATTAACATTTGAAACTTCCAAAAAGAGTTAAACAAGTATGATCATGTCTAAGTAACCAGTTATCAAAACAAGACAACTACAAAAATAGGAAAAACTTATAAAAATTTAACAAATAAGGGATCAAATTTCAGTCTAGTCAGGGACACCACGTTTCAGAAAAGATCCCAACAGGAATCATACTAACTACGTGACTGTTACGTAGATCCGTGTTTAGCTGTATTATGACATATAGAGACAGATTGTAAGCAGGTAATATACTTAAGATGGTTTTCATCGTTTCTGTGATACGAGTTAGGTTCAATTAATCCTTAAAATTTAAGTGGGCAACAACTCAGAAATATTGATGCCTCCTATCTATCCTCAAAGCGTATTTGGCTTTCCCCAAGTCACCCCGAATTGACTTCGACCCATAGTGTCTGATTAACTTGTAAGTATTCTATGTCTGGATCCCGTATTCATTCTTACTCCATGATTGAGAAGTCTCGATATCTTGAACTCTCTAATGTTACAATAACTTCATAAGTACTATTTTTTTTTTTCAAACGATACTTATAGACTTCAGAGTAATAAATAACTGCAAGTCCCGAATCTGGATCACTGCAGTGTCTTGAAACGCTTTCTTCACGGGAATCAGAACACTTATGGGCTCGTGTATGACTGGGTAATCACTTTTCTGCCTATCCTTCGGAAAGATATACATGAAGACACGCAAAACTCTTAAGGAGTTTCCACATAAAATCAAGTAAACTTTAATTTGTATCACATCTATTTTTACGCACCATAAAAAGTTACCATGACATACAATGATTGTCCTAAAGCCTTTTAAGCCTAATAACTTCACCAGTTAAGCACACAAAGATAGTAAATATATCATTTTCCACGGTTGGATCAATTTTCTGTTAAACATAGCAAAGAACTTCTTACGAAGTATTAGACTTGAAAAGTAATTTCATTTCCCATAAAAAAATATTTTGACTTCAGTCACCCCGATCACGTCAAAGTCTTCAGGTAAACGGCAATCCCGAAGATCCAATGGATCAACTGGACCGACCACATACAAGTATGTGTCCTTCTCACTAAGAATGACCGACTAATTTTCAGTGACAGAAAGAAAACACATCTTAACTGCCCCGGTCACTTTCAGTCATCTGGTTAATGGCGACCCTCATTCTCTAAGTAGAAACGAGGACCAAAACATATCCGAGGATATGTCCATCAAACTAAGGTAACCGACTAATTTTAAGCAATAGTGATGTTTTTTTTTTTTTTTTTTTTTTTTTTTTTTAAATAATCACAAAAACATGGTTACTCGGGATTGATCATCCCATTCAGCTCAATTAGGTTTTGAAATCTGGATTTATCAAACGCTTTTGTAAATAAATCAGCGAAATTTTCCAGCGTATCGACCTTTTCGACCTTGATCAGTTTCTTCTCAGCACAATCCCGTATGAAGTGATGACGAATGTCAATATGTTTAGTTTTACTATGCTTCACGGGATTGTTAATTACTGAGATGGCAGCAGTGTTATCAATTAAAATAGGAGTGAGTAAGAAATTCAGACCATAGTCGCGCAATTGTTGCTGAATCCACAAAACCTGAGAACAGCAGTTGGATGCTGCCATATATTCAGCTTCGCACGTTGAGATTGCGACTGAAGTCTGCTTCTTGCATTGCCACGACACCAATCTGCCACCAAGAAACTGACAACCTCCAGTTGTTGACTTCCGACTCTGATTGCACCCTCCATAATCAGAGTCCGTGTAAGCGACCAGCTCCAAGTCACCTCCTCTCGGGTACCACAACCCCAGCTTCGGCTTGCCCTTGAGATACCGCAGTATCCTCTTTGCACCTTTCAAATGAGATTATTTTGGATTTGTCTGAAAACGTGCACAACGACAAACAGCAAACATTATATCAGGCCTAGATGCAGTTAAGTACATTAAAGAACCTATTATCGCCCGATATTGAGTTGGGTCCACATCTGCATCACCGTCTACTTTAGCACCCAATTTGTGATTGACGCAGATTGGAGTATCATATGGAGAACTGTCCTCCATCTTGAAGCGCTTGAGCACATCATGAACATACTTCGTTTGATGAATGAACATCCCGTCCTTCCTCTGATCAACCTGCAATCCTAGAAAGAAAGTTAGTTCACCCATAGCACTCATTTCAAACCTTTTCTTCATGACGGCTTCAAATTCCTGACACATGGAGACTTTTGATGCAACAAATATTATGTCATCCACGTAGACTTGAACCAGCAGGATGTCGCTTCCATCTCTTTTGAAGAACAACGTGCTATCAATTTTCCCTCTTTCAAAACCATTCTCGAGCAAGTAATCCGATAAAGTTGCATACCAGGCACGAGGTGCCTGATGTAATCCATACAACGCCTTGCTCAACCTGTACACGTGATCTGGATAGTCTGGGTCAGGAAAACCCGGAGGTTGCTCAACATACACAACCTCATCAACTATCCCATTCAAAAACGCACTCTTCACATCTAGCTGAAACACCTTCATCTTTTCATGAGCAGCAAACGCCAGAAACAATCTTATGGCTTCCAATCTGGCGACAGGAGCAAACACTTCGTTATAATCAATCCCCTCTTGTTGATTAAAACCTTTCACGACAAGCCTCGCCTTGTTTCTTATAATGATCCCCTTATCATCTCTCTTGCACTTGAACACCCATTTTGTGCCTATCGCATGCACATTCTTTGGTTTTTCAACCAAAGTCCAAACTTCCATCTTCTCGAATTGAGCCAACTCTTCTTGCATGGCCTCGACCCACGAGCTGTCCTTTAAAGCCATTTGATAATTTTTCGGTTCAATCTGGCTTATAAAGCAGGTATACAGGCATTCATCGATTATTCTTGTCTCCTTAATGCTTGTATAAACACAGGTGTGTTCATTCAAGCTGCTTCTCGTTTGTACACCTGAGGATACATCACCAATCACATTATCCAAAGGGTGATTTTTATGAATTCTCGTGGTCGGAACAGAACCGACATGCAAATTATCTTCCAAATTAGAAGAGATCTCATCAATGGTTGTTTCATGCTGAGAGTGAAAAGGATTGATAAATTCTTCTTCAGTTGAGGCAGCAGGGGTATCGATAGTGTTTGATGAGGAAGGTTGACATTTTTCAATCAGCTGTCTTTGCAATAGATTTTCTTCCTCATCGAGCATTATCTTCGTCGCAGCTCTTTCTTCTTCTTCTTCAGAAATCTCCAAATCCGGTACGTTAAACAACTTAAAAAGCTTAACATAGTCGAAAAGCTCAGCAGGTCCATTGCTTGGTTTTGGCGGTTGGTAACTTGTGATGTCAGTGTTACATACCACCTCCACCTTGCAAGTCGAAGTATTGAAGACACGCCTGTTGGGAGTCCCAACAACATAACCGACTAAGATTCCTTCATCGGCTACTTCTCCAAATTTCGAATTTGTCTTCAAGATCGAACAAGGAGACCCGAATGGTTCAAGACCACTCAAGTTGGGCTTCCTTCCATGCATAAGCTCGTAGCAAGTTTTACCAAGTCTCTTAACGGTTAACACTCTATTCAGAACATAGCAGGCTGTAGCGACTGCTTCAGCCCAGAACATCACAGGAAGCTTCGAATCTGCCAGCATAGTCCTGGCTCCTTCAATTAAAGTTCGGTTCTTCCTTTCAGCCACTCCATTCTGTTGCGGAGTATACGGAGCGCTGTATTGATGTTCAATTCCTTTCTGAAGACAGAAGATCTCCATTTCAAAATTCTTGAACTCTGTCCCATTGTCACTTCTGATGAACTTAACTGTTTTACTCATGACGTTCTCAACTTTAGTAATCAAACTCTTCACCATTTGAGCCGTCTCATCTTTCGATTTTAGAAAATATACCCACGAGTATCGCGAGTAGTCATCAGTGATCACCAAGCAGTAAGAAGTACCTCCTAGACTTTTTACATTCACTGGACCGAAGAGATCCATGTGAAGCAGTTCTAGAGTACTGGCAATTGAGTTGACCTTCTTGGTGAGATGGGATTTCTTGTGTTGCTTTCCCTTCTTGCATGCAATACATTTGTCTTCAAAGTTAAAACTTTTCAAGGGAACGCCCATCACAAGCCCATTTTTGACAATGTGGTTCATCTTCCGAAGATGAACGTGCCCCATTCTCCTGTGCCATAGTTCGGATTCTGATTCGCTTGCTTTCGTCAACAAACATGATTCTCCCAAGGCCATTTCAATAGACCTCATATCCATCACATACGTATTTGTATCACGTGGAGCTGTCATCACTATCCACTCTTCTGGTATTTGAAAACCAGGCTTCAACACGATCGCCTCATTCTTCGTGAAGTGAACAGTATACTCCTTATCACAAATCTGCGACACACTCAGCAGATTGTGCTTCAGCTCTTCCACAAAATTCACATTCTCAAGTGTCATCTTCCCATTGGACACCGTTCCTTTCCCAGTAATTCTCCCTCCACTTTCACCAGCAAAACTAACTCTCGCTCCTTTAACAGGTTTTAAGTCGTGTAACAAATATTTGTTACCCGTCATGTGCCGGGAACAGCCGCTATCTACAATCCAAAGACTGTGGGCAGCCCTGTTCAACTGTTCCTGCACAATAAAGCAAAGGATTAGAATCTAGGGACCCAAGACCAATTGGTCTTGGATCCCGTACTTCTGCTTTCCGAAGTTAGCATTTGAATAATTCCTGTCAGTCCTAGTAGGAAATCTCATTGGAGATTGAATGTGAGGCCTTCCAAACCTATGTGTATTGAAAGTATTATATCTTGCGGTTTGATTATTAGCATTGTAAAACTGAGGTTTGTTTCTGTGAAAACCTGAATTAGTTACATTTTGAAACTTTAAAGGGTTTTCATTTTTAACAGTATTAAAATTACCAGTAGACTTATGCTCAGTTTTAATAGGCCTCCCACCTCTGAATTTCGGCGTCAGAGGACAATCTGCAACAAGATGTCCTACCTTATTACACCGAAAACAACACCTATACTCCATTTTCTTTTCAAATGTTGTTTTGGATGTAGAGGCAGTGTTACCAGTCGTTCGTCTCACATAAGGTGGGACGTACGGGTTGAGTGGAGTACTCATTTTAGAAGTTTTATCTTTATCTCCACCAGTGGGTAACACTACCTTCTCTTTTGTCTTACCAGATTCGGACAACTTATCCGAATCCGATGAGACCGGACTCGTAACAGAAATATTTACACTTGAAACAGGCGAACTCGTTTCGCCACTACTAACGCTTGAATCTTTACTTGTAACATTGATAGGAACTGTCTGAGGAACTTCAAAATCAGCAGATTTCTGTACACTAGGGTTAAAAGTGTAATTGTGGTTATACGGTGGTGGAACCTCGTGATAACCAATTCCTCCTCTCTTTGTAGAGGTACCTTGATCACTAACAAGGTGATCAAGAATAGCTGAGGAATTTCGGAACTGCTCCAGTTTTCGGTTCAGTTCCACCACTTTCACCTGGTGGTCAGCAATCTGCTTTTCACGTTCAGCAATCAGTTTAGTCTTTTCTTCTAAAACCTCATAACTAAGATCAATAACTTCAATTTTCTCAGCAAGTTTAGTTTTTAAGCTTTTAACATCCTTTTCACATGCTTTAATTTTAACTTTGTAACTGTTTTCTCTTGCTTTTGTGAAGTGATGATCTTCTTTAAGAGTTTTAAATTCAGCATCTAAACGAATATACTGATCAGTCATGGTAGCAAGTTGCTCAGACAAATTCTCACATTTAGTACAAATAGATTTAGAACTTACCTCGGAGCGTTGATCATCGTTATCTGCCATGAAAGCTTTTTCCTTACCAGCAGCTTTCTCTTCTCCGGTAGTCTTCTCACGTTCTTCATTCTCAACCTTAGCCATATTTGCCTGTTCATTATTTTCATTCAAATGCAGGTTCCAGTTATATTCACCTGCTTCTCTGGACAGCATGGCATTGACTTCTTTAGTACTTCCAGTGTGCTGTGGGGACCGGCCCTGACCACGCTCAACTCTCTCGTTTCTGCAATCTTTGGCAAAGTGCCCGTTTTGTTGACAGTTATAGCACCTTACCTTGGACTTGTCGAACCCTGGCCTGCCACCAACAAACTTTCTCCCCGTCTTCCTCATGAACTTCTTCACTCGCCTCACTATCATGGCCATCTGCCATTGTAAATCCATCTCCTCCAGATCATCAGCATCGATCTGGTCATAGTCTTCATCCAGCATTGCCGGATCAACTACTTTTCCTTGAATATAGTTTTCGTATGAAGCAATAAATGAAGCATAGAGGCCAAACTGCTCTTCAGCAGATTTGACGCTCATTGGCATCTTTGAGTAATTATTGCTTGAGGAACTTGAAGATCCACCACTCTGGCTTGCTGTCTGTTGAGTACCACTTGATCCACCCGCAACAAAGCAAACATCCCCATTTGAATTTACTGACACATGCCCCTCCTGTGAAGAATTGGCACCCGACTCACCTTTCGAGTAGTAGGCGACAGAGTCAATTTTTGAACTTGTATTGGAGTTCACTTTCGCACCATACATGCTTGGATCTTGAACCTGATCCATAGATGTTTCTTTCCTCACCATATTAAGCTCAAAAGTTCTGAGCTTGTTGACAGCGGTTTCAAGATCATAAGTAGAGAAGTCCTTGTCTTCCCTCATTAATACAGTATACATCTCCCATTTTGGTGGGAGAGCATCGAGAAGTTTTTCTACAATCTCTTCTTCTCGGTAGGAAATGGAGTAGTTACTCAATTCAGTCATGAGATGATAATATCGAGTGATAATATCATCAAGAGATTCGTTCTTTAAGTACTTAAAGACTGAAAATTGAGTTTTAAGCAGCTTTATCTTTGAGGCCCGAATGCCTACATTTCCTTCGAATCTGCTCTCAAGAGCTTCCCAAAGCTCTCTAGCCGATGTATACTTTCTGAATGTATGGAGGATCTCCTGCGGAAGAGCCATTGTGATTGCAGCATGAGCCTTGCTTTCGGCTTCGTACATTTTCTTCTCCTCCTCTTCCATTTTACTGTATTTCTTTATTTGGTCTCGACCCTCATACTGCATGATTGGTGGAATATATCCATCTTGGATGCATACCCACATTTTTGCATCCTGGTACTTAACATACTGTATGAACCGATCATTCCATGCAACAAAGTCGGTTCCTTTTAGCAATCTTGGGGCCTTTGTGGCTGACCCCGCTTCAACTTCCATCTTGACAAGCTCATAAATGTTGATTGACGACATCCTTCTTGAAGACCAAGAAACCTGAAAAATTCTGACATGGGCGAAGTTAGAAAAATTTCTTCGAAACAGTACTGTAGGCGAAGTTAAGTATAACTTCGCTTAAGTAATAACTTCGCTGGATCCTTCGTAAATTCGCGTAAATTGGCGAAGTTGAGAGTAACTTCGCTTAGGATAAGCGAACTTAGAAAGTAAGCGAACTTGAAGAGAACTTCGCTGAACGAGGCGAACTTGAGAAGAACTTCGCTGAGTTAGGCGAAGTTGAGGAGGTAGGCGAAGTTATGAATAACTTCGCTTCTCCTTATATCTTCGCTGAAACCCTACGAATCCTGACGGCAACTTCGCCTGATGAACAGCAACTTCGCCTGACGAACTTGAACTTTCTGCAGATCTGAAAAACGGATTTTAACGACGATTTTGACGATTTGAAGTCTTAAACACAATGGTAGGAAGCTAGAATGAGCAAAAACACCACAAACTCGTCCCGGTAACACCCGAAATGAAACGAATTCTACACCCGCGTGAATATCCCGAACCTCACAATCGAGCAAATGCTCTGATACCACTTGTAGGTCCCACCGGGGACGTCGCCGATCGATACGAGATCCGCACGAGGTCTAGGAGTGCGGAATCCTCCTAGACTCGTTTATTGGTGTAAAGATGAAGAACACAAACACGTACACGAACAAATACACGAACAAATACAAGAACGGGATAATCAAATCTGCAGATTCTTATATAATAATCAAACAAACAGAAAACACGACTGACCCGAGGTGAGCTCTACCTCGGGTCGTCTCACACGACTCTTCTAGTCTCTTACTCTCTCTAAACAAACAAACTACTCAAGACAAACACTAATTTCTGGATACAAAACATAAACAAGACACACATATATATAGACAAAACATCTTCTCGGGCTTGGGCTTGGGCCAGTAGGCGAAGTTGTTCATAACTTCGCCTATGGCGAAGTTGTGATAACTTCGCCTAAGGCAGAAGTTGTTACAACTTCGCCGTTGGCGAAGTTGTTCTAACTTCGCCTAAGGCGAAGTTGTGCTAACTTCGCCTGTGGCGTTCCGCTGGTCTGAATTGCATAGCGACGGTCACAAAATGCACCAACAGTCTCCCCTTTGACCGTTGCTCTCAATTCTAACAAACACAAAAGATCATATGTTACACAACATGCACCAACAGACTCCCTCTTAACTGATGATCTTCTGTTTGCACATCAACCAGCCGTGTCTGAAACTGTCCTATAGCTTCACAAATCTACCAGTCACCCAGCGTCTTCCATATCAGATCTCCCCTTCAGTGTAAGCTTCTCCGACTATAACGATTGAGGTCTTTGAAATGCATGCATCCTCGTGCCAATAGATCATCTCAACCAATCACGTGAGTCCATCTGACTTCACCAACACGTGAAGTTGGGCTTCCTCCACAACTTCACCAACTCGTCGGCATACGATAAGGTTTAATCTTCAACTACTCAATATCAAGTGATCAATTTCATCACAAAACCACCTTGACAGAATCTAACACATGACCATTAATTAATCCGAAGCATCTTCAATCACCAGGGATAACGATCAAGAACATAAACACTTTAGTTCCCGATTAAATCCAACTTGTTCCAGAATTTTCACTCTAATAAATAAGCATCACGTTTCAGGATCCAATTCTCGAACGCCTTGAAAGTAACATAAATAATATGCTCTGACCGCAATCCAGTAATGACAAAAACCTTCAGTTCAATTTGACTTTCTTCAATTGGTCACCTCGAACAACAACAATTTCATTGCCCACAAACACCCAAATATGTGTCAATATCCAGTTTCAATCAATATCCCATTCACAAACTCAACTCCATATCCAGAGTTGACACATATTTGTTCACACGTAAGACCCAGAGATAACAAGATCACTCGTTGACGGAACAACATCTTCGGTCTCACAATAATCGTGTACACCTGGCCATACAGACGAAAACACCAAAATACTCTTTTTTTTTTTTTTTTTTTTTTTCTCGTTAACTTCGCCTAAAGTTAACATCGCCAGTCCATAACTTCGCCTGGCTATAACTTCGCCTGTCCATAACATCGCCTGACAGATAAGCGAACTTGTGAGGTAGGCGAAGTTGTGGATAACTTCGCTTAACCTTATATCTTCGCTGAAAACCTAAGAACAGTGACGGCAACTTCGCCTGATGAACAATAACTTCGCCTGCGGCGCTGTTCGGCCAGAAACGCACAGAAACGTGCCAGAAACACCAAAACGCAGATCTCGAACCATAGCGTAAGAGCCTAAGGCTCTGATACCAATTGTAGGTTCCCTGGACGGATCACACGAGATATCCCGATATACACAGGTGCGGAATCCCTGTGTAGATCGTTACGGACGTAGAATATTAGCTCACGAACACACGTACACACAATACGAACAACCACACGTTATATTGATAACACACACCGAGATGCTTACAGACTCACGTCAATAGACTCACACGTAATTGAACTCGATCAACCAAAAACCTAAAATGACCAACAACTGAAACAGTAACCCGTAGGTTACTTAAATACACGACAACTTCGCCTCAGGCGAAGTTGTCAACAACTTCGCTCGTTGAACAAGTTCGCCTAGGCGAACTTGTCAACAACTTTGCTTGGTTAACAAGTTCGCCTAAGCGAACTTGTCAACAACTTCGCTGTTACACAAACAATTACATAAACAATATTACAGACTCGATTACAGACTTTATACATATGAACTACTGACATCTATGCACCAACACCATATGTTTAAGTTTTAACAAAATTAAATATATATTTTCATCACCACCAAATTAGCATGTACGAAATATGGCGAAAAATTTAATCTCCTAGGTAGATGCAATTTGTCTAAATGAGTAAAACAATACAGCTACAGAGCACAATCTATTAAACCAATATTAGATTATTATTATACATATTCAATAACTATTTAACATAATTTATCCATAAAGGAGTTATAAAAAAATGGATGAGAAAGCTTTGCCTAATTTTTTAAATGATATATACTACGAATCAACTATATGTCAACTATACTTGAATGAAAATTAATATGTTATTAAATATTGATTAAGACTTTATTTTAATGATCAATTAATTATAGTATTATGAAAGACTAAATTTAAGTTTTAGATTGTCATAACAATTTGTTTTGTAACATAAATTTAAAATATACTGATAAAAAGAAATGTCTTTGATATTGTTCATTTTTTAACACTAATGTGCAACAAATATTTAATTTGATGTGTAAATAAACACGGGTACTATCTTAGAATAATAAATATTACGGTTATTGATTCTTAGATAAAATTCATCTTTTGAATCAACATTGAGATAGAAAATTTGTTGAATCAATATTGTAAAATTGTTTTGTTGATTTTTAGAAACTAATTTCTTTGTTTGCTTATTATTGTACTCATGATATAAGTTATAAAATATTTTTATTTTTCATTTGTCTTTGTTAGTCTTTGTATGCTTTTGTATTTGATTCAAATAAGTTATGATGACTTATAATTCATATAAAATTATCATTTATTTATAAATACGACATTTGCATTTCATTATTTATAAATACAATAACGCATTATAGATATACCAGATGATCTTTTGATTGGTGGTTCATCCGATCATATTTCTGATCTGATTGATTTTGTATATCACGGTGTACATTACCGTATAAAGTACCCGTAGCCTTTGATGTTGCCAATGGTTAATGAGATTTCATAAATAGTTAAGAATCCTGATTAGTGTATGTATTTACTCAAAAAAATAACAATAATAGTGACCAATAGTTTCAAAAACAATCTTGTTTGCCATTTAAGGTTTAAAACGTATCAGAAATGTTGGTTTAAGTTCTAACCAATTTACCTATAATTGGGTCATCACTTTTGAAAGTTTTGGTAAGATACAATAATACAAGTGCCGGCGATGCAAATTATGTTAACATTACAACAGTAGAATCATGAAGATCTTACCTGAAAATAGTGTAGCCGGTTGATAGATTGAAGATGGAGGGTTTGGTTAACTTTTGATGAATGATGATGAGAATAGGTATGTATGACTTCAGTATGTTAATATTATTTTAATATTATTGTGGATTCTTTTTGCTAAAAGATCTTGATTACGACATTATTTATATTTTTATATATTATAATGTAACTTCAAAATTTAAATTGATATCTTTAAATATGGTCTAGATTTTAAATTGATATGTTTAAATATAACTGTAATACACAAACTAGTTATCCATGGTTGAAACCTATAATATACTCTAACTAATTGGTTCAATTTCTAAATGTGATAAATTAATTATGTATGTTTGTGGTTAATCACAACTATATCATAATTATTGTATTTTTATATGTAAAATTAAACCTCTATCAGTGTGTTTGATAATCAACAATGAAGTCTATCCTTGACACCAATTCAAAATAAACTAATAATTTGTAAATGTGATAACTTAATTATGTATGTTTTTGATTAATAAAAGCTATACTAAATTTTGAAATTTTAAATACATTAGTGGCAACAAGTTTGTATTAAGTGAATAACTAAGGTTGATATTTTAATTCGAATAACACCATTGTTATGTATAAACTTAATAAAAATATCTCAAAATGATAAATAAGTGATAGAACAAATAATTCGGAAGAATAAAAAAACTTATAATTCAACAATTAATTGAGGTAGATAATTGATGGATGTAACCTTACATTACTTGTTGGCATTACCAATGTAATATAGTATATAAATTGAAATGATTAACATTCTCATTGAAATCTTAAATGAACTATGTAGTTGCTATCCAAATCAATAACAAAAACTCTAGTCAACAATATTCATATAACATAAACATATGACGTGCATGATAAACATTATAAACCAGTGACATAAGATTATATTAAAATCTTAAACACAAAATAAAGAGTACCAAATCTAAAGTCACCAATCAAAACCAGTCACCAATAAAAACCAAAATGTAAACACAAAACATCAATTACCGAACCTAAAGTCATTCAAAGTGAAACATAAATAAATTAAAGAGAATTGCAAAAGGGTGTATTTATTAAGAGTCTTGAGAAATCCACGGATCTCTAAATCTTGGGCATGACAAGGGTAACTACTTCATCACCATTGGTATCTTTTTTAGCTTTTTAACCACTCTTGGATTTGGTTGACGACATGCCCGTCTCGGCATCAACATCATAAGCTTCATCCAACTTTCGCTTGAGCTTTAAATCATTGACAGGTGAACAACTAAGCTTTTCGTCAAGTGATGAAACACGATCATGAATAGGAGTGACTTGATCGGATGAAGGAGTAGACGAAGCCTACAAATACAGTTAACAAACATGTTTTCAGTTTACACAGTTTAATGTTATGAAACAATATAGTGAGCGTAACAGACGAATATAATTTTGAAATATGGACGATATAAACACAAGAAAAATTAGAAACAAAGATATTCGTTTTTGCTAAATATGGTGTGATAGTGTAAGAATTCTTGTGTGAAAGTGAAGTATTTATACATAAGTAGTAAATGATTGAATTTTGGGAGACTTGAATAAAGCAGGAATGTGTATACGGAATTAATTAAAAACAAAAAAAAATAGGGAATTTCAATTACCATAAATTATGGATGAAAATTAGGGGATGAGGATTAATTGATTTTCAAAATTTGAATTACTAAAATTTAATGTTGTTAAATTATATTATAAATACAAATTAATTAAATTCATATCTTTAAATCTAGACTAAATTTAAACATACGGAATTAACTTATTAATGTAGAAATATAAGTTATTGATTTATTTATTTACATTAATATAACTAATCATCAATTAAATCAAATAAATAATTCCGTATATGTTAAATTGATTATCAATTACTGTATATCTAATATATAAAATTATAATAAATTATTATATATTTAAATCCTGAATCATATGGTTGAAATTTATAAAAATACTCAACATAATATAATTAATCAGCATTTGAATAATTAAGTAATTGATATAAAGAGTGGAAAAATAACTTACTAATTTGTTTTTTTATTTATTAACATTAACACAATGTTAATATAATTGAACAACAATTATCGATTACAATATTTACAATATATTTAATATATTTAAAATTAGAATCAACATCATATATTTAAATCCTTAATCGTTCAATTTAGATCAGTCAATCGGTCAAAATCCGTATTTATAGTAACCCTTAAGGATGCTTAATCAAATGATATGCAATAATTTATTAAAATATAGAAATTCCGTAATTAAAGAATTCTTTAATCAAATGACTGATTTATTCCTAATTTACAGAAATTGATTACGAATCTGAATTTATACACCAATGGTTCAATTTTGAATGAGTCAATCGGTCAATTTCATAAATATAAAATTAGAACCAATTATACTAAAGTTAAATCCATAATCTCTGTATATTGAATCCGATGGATGAAATATCAATTAATTATCTAAAAAAATTAAACTTGGTGGGAAGCAATTTGTGAATGAAATCAATCAAAATAAAAAAAAATAGTTTTAAAACCTGATGATTAAAGTGACGGAGGTAACCTTGCTGGTGAACAACTTCATCGATGGTGATGGTGAATTTGACAGATAAATGAATTGAAGGTAGTCATAGGTGGAACACGATGGAACCGTCAATGAGAATGGATTATGTTATAGTATACATAATAATATAAATAATAGAAATCGTAATTAATTAATAATTATAATTATTAAAGAGAATTGATTCTATCTTATTTTAATTTATTTTTGATTTATTTTATTAACATGAAAATTAGACAAGTGATAGATATACATGAAAAGTCTAAGCAACAACCAATAGGAAGAGGAGAAGTTGAGTTAAAGCCTATTGGTTTAATAGTATAGTTAAATGCTTGAAGTTTTATTATTCCGTGAAATTTTTTAATTAACTATGATATTTAAGAACTGAGTTTATGAGGAAATCCAACGCCAAAGTAGGGCATCGGGATCGGGGCCTTACATATATTGTCATGCATACACACAACTCTGGGACTCTGTCTCATTCACAAAATATTTTTATAACTCCAAGGCAATGCCTCATTCTCAAAATATATTTTCATTTGGTTTTAGTATATTGTTTTCATCGTCGGGAAATTCCTTAAGAATTCCCTAAGTTTTGTTTTTCTCATTTCCCCTTATAGCTAGGGAGTGTGACAAGTTCCCCGCGAAAGTGGAACAACTGTCATACAACTGACACTTTAAGCGATTAAACGTAATCGGCTAAAGAGTTACATTCCTCATTGTGCTTTATTACTTTTAAAATGTCTAGTCGGGTGAAAAACCCATGATAAGCCATCGACACGGCAACTATTCATTTTCACAAATTTGTTATATTGCGATATTTTGTTGGAGCATTATCATCCATGGTGATATGCGATATGCTTCAACTACTCATGTTTACACTCGTTTATCCGTTATTTAGTTTGGTCGGTTAATCGTCATGTAACGCTCATGGGCCGGCAAACTCAATTGTGTTGTTAAGTCGTTAATTAGGTGCACCATGTAAAATGCCATGTAACGCTCATGGGAAGCCCAACTCACACAGTTGTTTTGGTATGCTAACAAGTTGGGAAAATAAAATGCCATGAAATCTTATGGGAAACCCAACACATCGAAGAACATTTGTTATTTGTTTGTTTACACGATTACATCTAAAACAAGAACTTATGATTCGGTTTATTTACTCAATTATAATTGAATCCAAATTTATTGATTTCGATCAATTCACATACTCAAAAACATTTTAATTTCCATGATTGGGCGTAAATCATTCACTCATCAAGACTCAGTTATCACAAGTCCATCTAAACAATTTACCATTTATTTATTGAATTGGTTTTCCCGCATTCATTTTATCTCATTCACAAGTTATCAAGAACAATATTTTATTTTGGTTTTCTCATACACATCTCATCATATTATTATTTAAATAGTATTCTCATACTCATGGTATCACATTTTCAGCTATCAAACATATCTCAAATAACTCATCAACTTCATGAAATATCAAACACATCTCAAGTTGTCCTACTCAAAATTTTGATTGTTAACATCTTAATTTGTCATGTTTTGATAAAACCCTTTCACATATCAAATTATCTCATTGATTATATCATTTAAATTCTAACGTATCCTTAAGTTATTAACAAACACTAGCACAACTTATCTAAATTTCACTTTCTCCTCAATAACTCATATGAAATTTACACAACGTATCAATCCTCTCATGAAATCTCAACTTATTTAGTCATATAATTTTTTCTTAAGACACCATCGTTGTAATCAAAATTAATCATCGGTTTTTCTTTACCCGTCGTATGGCCACTCGTATAGTCAAGGAGATAGCTCCTGCAATCTCTAGAATTTAAACTCAATTTCAAAACATTAATGCAATCAATTCAATCTTGTTCATTAACTTCTTTGATGGTAATTTCAATTCATTTACCCTTACTCATCCTCATAATAACAACAAGCGCAAGTCTAATAATTAAAACTATGTTGTTAATCAAATCATAAATCGAACTCAACAAGATCATAATACCTCAAACAAGAAACCTTACACCGGCAATCACTCGTTATGTTTCACTTGCAACCTACCTCGTCCGATTCAATACTCATGTCGTTTTTACACCTAATGTAATTGTACGATCATATACTCGTCCGATTCATCCTCATAATAACAACAAGCGCAAGTCTAATAATTAAAACTATGTTGTTAATCAAATCATAAATCGAACTCAACAAGATCATAATACCTCAAACAAGAAACCTTACACCGGCAATCACTCGTTATGTTTCACTTGCAACCTACCTCGTCCGATTCAATACTCATGTCGTTTTTACACCTAATGTAATTGTACGATCATATTATACCGAATTTAACCAGAACGATCTGTGTCGTCTACTTCTAAAAACCATGCTATGTCGTTTGCTCAACTATATACACCTGCTATACGTGTTTTGCTATAATCATGGAGAATCTAATCATCTATGCAATATGTGTCCTCGACTCATTCATGCACACCAAGCCCAAGCTATACCTGCACCTTATCACATTCATGCTCATCAAGATTCAAACATACCAACCTTATATCTTTCAAGCTCCTTTAAGTTAATCAAGATCAATCTCTCTCAACTCGAATTTATCAACTCCCATATTCACAAGCTCAAGTTTACCAACCCTACTCCAATTAGACTTTGTTTTTGCAACCCGTTCAAGTTCAACCTAGTCAAGCAATCTCAAATCAATTAACCTAAATTATTCAAGTTTTTTCAAATTCAGTTAATCAAGGTGCTAAATCAGATGAATCAAATCAATCGTAATTAAGTTTCTAAAATAATTTTTTTTTATTGTTTTCATCATTTATCTAAACATATTTTGTCTTTTCAATCATACACTATAGCAACTCTTTGTTTGATTTTGGTTTTGGAACAATTACAATTTGAATAACCTATCAATTTTAAGTGTTTTATCTCATACAATAAAATTAATCTTACTTTTCCAAAGACAATCGTTTACGATACCGTACTTCTCGTTTAATTCATTTATTCTCGTTCATCCTAACCCATCTCAATATAAACTATAAGGAATGTAAGGCCCCGGTCCGGGTGCCATACTTTGGCTTTGGATTTACTTATAAACACAGTTCTAAAAATCAGAGTTAATTAAAACTTTCGCGGTATAAATAAAACTTCAATCATTCGTTACAAGCATTCAAACTTGTCTTTTAAAAACATAACATAAAACATCTTATTTAACATCATGACAAATCTTTCTGCATATGCCAGCTTTTTCAGATCCTGCCATGTGTTCCCCTCAAGCTAACTGTTCCAGTCTATTAACCTACGTGCATACTAGATGTCATCTACGCTGAGTGAGTTCTAGTTAAAACAGGAAACATACAATACATTCACATACTTATTCATACGTATTCGTAGATACATATTACTTACTTACACTTCTTATCTTTATTTCGTACATACATAAGTATATTCTTTCTTTCATTCATTCTTTCTTTCGTACTTTCAAATTTTATCTTGCTTTGCATGCATACTTATACGTTTTAAATAGTCTTTCGCCCTATAACCTCACAGATATTATTAGGGCTTGCCACCCTTAAAGAGCCTTTCGCCCTATAACCTCACATATATTATTAGGGTCTGCCACCCTTCTTCACTGATATTGTTAGGGTCTGCTACCCTCCTTCACATATATTATTAGAGTCTGCCACCCTCCTTCACAGATTTTATTAGGGTCTGCCACCCTCTTACCATCAATTCATACATACATCATTCATAGACTTTCATATATCATACATACATCATTCATAGACATTCACAAAGCATACACTTTGTAGGTCCCCCCGGGGCGTCGCCGATCGATACGAGATCCGCACGAGGTCTAGGAGTGCGGAATCCTCCTAGACTCGTTTATTGGTGTAAAAATGAAGAACACAAACACGTACACGAACAAATACACGAACAAATACAAGAACGGGATAATCAAATCTGCAGATTCTTATATAATAATCAAAATATGTTACATAACGTAACCAAACAGAAAACACGACTGACCCGAGGTGAGCTCTACCTCGGGTCGTCTCACATGACTCTCCTTGTCTCTTACTCTCTCTAAACAAACAAACTGCTCAAAACACACACTAATTTCTGGATTACTAAACCTAAACAAGACACACGTATATATATATAAAATATTCTCGGGCCTGGGCTTCAGTAGGCGAAGTTGTGCTAACTTCGCCTATGGCGAAGTTGTTCTAACTTCGCCTATGGCGAAGTTGTTCTAACTTCGCCTAAGGCGAAGTTGTGCTAACTTCGCCTGTGGCGTTCCGCTGGTCAGAATTGCATAGCGACGGTTACAAAATGCACCAACAGTCTCCCCTTTGACCGTTGCTCTCAATTCTAACAAACACAAAAGATCATCTGTTACACGACATGCACCAATAGTCCCCCTCTTAACTGATGATCTTCTGTTTGCAGTCAACCAGCCGTGTCTAAATCTGTCATGTAGCTTCACAAATCTACCAATCACCCAGCGTCTTCCATATCAAATCTTCCCTTCAGTGTAAGCTTCTCCGACTATAACGATTGAGGTCTTTGAAATGCATGCATCCTCGTGCCAATAGATCATCTCAACCAATCACGTGAGTCCATCTGACTTCACCAACACGTGAAGTTGGGCTTCCTCCACAACTTCACCAACTCGTCGGCATACGATAAGGTTTAATCTTCAACTACTCAACATCAAGTGATCAATTTCATCACAAAACCACCTTGACAGAATCTAACACATGACCATTAATTAATCCGAAGCATCTTCAATCACCAGGGATAACTATCAAGAACATAAACACTTTAGTTCCCGATTAAATCCAACTTGTTCCAGAATTTTCACTCTAATAAATAAGCATCACGTTTCAGGATCCAATTCTCGAACGCCTTGAAAATAACATAAATAATATGCTCTGACCGCAATCCAGTAATGACAAAAACCTTCAGTTCAATTTGACTTTCTTCAGTTGGTCAACCTCGAACAACAACAATTTCATTGCCCACAAACACCCAAATATGTGTCAATATCCAGTTTCAATCAATATCCCATTCACAAACTCAACTCCATATCCAGAGTTGACACGTATTTGTTCACACGTAAGACCCAGAGATAACAAGTTTCACTCGTTGACGGAACAACATCTTCGGTCTCACAATAATCGTGTACACCGGGCCATACAGACGAAAACAAAAAAATATTTTTTTTTTCTCTCGTTAACTTCGCCAAAAGTTAACTTCGCCTAAAAGTCAACTTCGCCTAAAAGTCAACGTCGCCCCTCAATAACTTCGTCTGGCCATAACTTCGCTTGGCTGCTAACTTCGCCTGGCCAATAACATCGCCGAAACCCTACGAACAGTGACGGCAACTTCGCCTGAATCCCACAACTTCGCCTGCGGCGCTAATCGGCTAGAAACGATCAGAAACGTGCCAGAAACACCAAAACGCAGATCTCGAACCATAGCATAAGAGCCTAAGGCTCTGATACCACATGTAGGTCCCCCTGGGGTGTCGCCGATCGATACAAGATCCGCACGAGGTCTAGGAGTGCGGAATCCTCCTAGACTCGTTTATTGGTGTAAAGATGAAGAACACAAACACGTACACGAACAAATACAAGAACGGGATAATCAAATCTGCAGATTCTTATATAATAATCAAAATATGTTACATAACGTAACCAAACAGAAAACACGACTGACCCGAGGTGAGCTCTACCTCGGGTCGTCTCACACGACTCTCCTTGTCTCTTACTCTCTCTAAACAAACAAACTGCTCAAAACACACACTAATTTCTGGATTACTAAACCTAAACATGACACACGTATATATATATAAAACATTCTCGGGCCTGGGCTTCAGTAGGCGAAGTTGTGCTAACTTCGCCTATGGCGAAGTTGTTCTAACTTCGCCTAAGGCGAAGTTGTGCTAACTTCTCATGTGGCGTTCCGCTGGTCAGAATTGCATAGCGACGGTCACAAAATGCACCAACACACTTACAACTTAAGGTAAGTGTATTAATGTAACATCGTGAAAATTTCGAGTTCAAAATGTCAACTTTTCAAAGTTAAGGGACTGAAAATGCCAAATTCCAAACCTTAGGGTTTAAAATGAAAATTCTGTTTTCCTGACCTATCGCGCTACGCGATGGATCAGAAGAGACTCCCATCGCGTACCGTGATGGGGTGTCTGACAACGAGACGCGTGGCACGCCACGTGTCAACACGTGGCACATCGATCGACATGTGGCACGACGTCCACCACGTGTCAACACGTGGCACACCGTCTGCCACGTGTCAACACATGGCAGACCTACCCTGTGCATCATCAGGGCTACGTCGCGTACCGCGACGGGTGCCCAAGGACCCATCGCGTACGTCGATGGGATCCGAAATTTCGTCTATAAATAGCAGCCATGGGGTGTTCATTCCACACATCCAAACACAGCTCTCAACTCTCTCTAACATCTCTCTAAATCCCGACAATCGTATACTCGATCCACCTCGATAAGTGTGTCATAATTCCTCGTAAAACGTGTCCCGATCCTTCATTGTGTACCAACGTTTCCTTAAAGTTTGTGCCACCCTCCACCCACACTCAATCAAGAAGGTGTTTGTTATAATGGCGATGAAACTCGTAAAACGTGCCGTCGAGTGTTGAAAGTTTGGTGTTCAACAACAAGGAGCAACAATTGATCAAGTGGCGTTGGGGTGCTGCTTTAGTTCCTAGGATTTCTAAACGCCAATAAGGTTAGGCGTAATGTCAATTGAATATAATATTATATTAAAAGGCTTAAGCCCTAAGTCGAGGTTATACTCGATGCCTCGATAAAAGAGAAATAAACATAACAAAGAAAAGAATAAAGAAAAGTTGTGATAGATAAAATATATATTTGTGTGCAAGTATATATATTCTTTGTTATGAAATTATTATTTAAGTAATAAGAGTATTCTTAAATAATAAAAGAAAATGATTACGTTTCTTGGAGAAGAAGAAACGTCGGGTTTCTATATAACTAAAGGTTTATAATTACTTTTAAACTAAAAGTTTTTAAGTAAAAGAAAATGAACTAAAGTTTCATCGAGGTTGAGATATAAAATAAGACTAAAGGTCTTAAGCCGGATCGTGTATCCGACTAACAAATAATTATACTCGTACTATAGGTGCGAGATAAAGAAGGGAAAGACCCTTGGACGGTGAGTGAAACCGATCCTAAAGAGACAAGGTGAATACGCCCCCAAACTTTTAAACTTGTTTTCAAACGAGTCAAACATGTTATATGAAATTGTTTACAAGGAACTATGTGTTCCTAAAACCGTTATAGATAAGAGTATAAACCTAGCCCTCAGGCTGTGGTATACGTATGTCTGGATCCTTACATAGGTGGTACTATGCGATGAATGGGCACATCGCACCACCCTTGGTCGTAGGACGCTCTCCTATAGGGAGTACGACCTTATGTGTATATTTGCGGGTACTTAACTAAGTCGAACGCTGCGGTGTTTGCTGAGGTGACCTAGAGTAGAGGCTCGAGTTTATAATGTGTTATTTAACTTTTTTATTCCTAAGCTACGTTGGGCCGAGGCAGGCGTAGTCTCGAGGGGTAATAACCTAAAAGAAATTATTTTGCGTCAGCGTGTTTACCAGCTTTCGTTGCTGACGTATTTTATTACATTTTGCAGGTGAACAAGTTTAGCGCTTGGAGTATCGAAGTGCTACCTATATAAATCCGATGGCTTGGATTTCTTTTGTAAAACTTAATATGGTGATTTGTAATTATAAACAAGTAAATGTTTTGTTAACTCAAACTGGTATTTTATAATCCCGTATTTTGAATATATGTAAATATTATATTTCAATCTTTAAAGTTTTATAAGACTTTCGCTTACAAACACAACTCTGATTTAATTACAATTATGGTACCAACTGTTGGATCACACTCATAGGCCTAAGATAGGGGTGTGACAGGTTGGTATCAGAGCCATCGATCTTAACGAATTGGGTATCATAAAACAATACCCAAGCTTTGATCCAAGTATAGGAAATAAATGTTTATTTGTTTTAGGGATAAGATAGGCTGGTAACCTTTCTTTCACTCTCTACATTCTAAACCACCCATAATATTAGATGTCATTCAAATCTCATATAGAAGACTTTATGCGCAAGGCAAAGGAGGCCGGAATTGCCGAACCTTACCCCGAAGACAACATGAGTGATGGGTATTATGAAGCATACTTCAACCAAGATGTGGAACACGACTTGACCAAACCCGTGTACTACCCCGGAAGCAGGCACTACCCAACAGATGTTCTCGATAGTCCACCAAATCAAGGAATTGAGCCACCAAGACACTCAAGCTACCATCCACCGACAATACCAATGTATAATCCCTCCGAAATACCGACGTACCACCCAACAGAGATCCCCACTTACCAACCCTCGGAGATACCACAATATTATCCAACCGGATACCTACCAAAGTCTCAACCATCCTCTGAGTGGATGAAATATCTCTCTGAACAACAAGAATGGCATACCTGAAGCTCCACCTTCAATGAAGTTAATTCC